>NW_026863772.1:0-192525 GCF_026571515.1 Ruditapes philippinarum | reverse complement strand
GTACAATGTCCTGCTTGTTTTGTGTTTTTTTTTGTAACAGTTAAACAGTAAAATTTAATTAGATGTCATTACAAAAATACAAAAACTGAAATACTAAGATCAAAAGGTAACACAGTTATTACTATACTAGTATAGAACCAGGCCATCTTCCACATTCGTGCGGTCTTGACCAGGCTCTTTAATGTGGGATGACCAACTTGAAATCTTCATTTTTATATCTCAAAATAATTATTTCAATGGAAGTGTTGGCTGAGAGGTTATATACAGGCTCTCTCCATCAGCAAGGTGTAGTTGTTTTTACATTTACTCTTTAACCTCATCCTGATCAATCAATAACCTCAATGGACCTTTTAAAATAAAGATGAAAATCTGGAGTTGATCTGCCAACTTTACATGCCTGATCATACTGAATGGATGTGCAGGCTAGCGAAGCCTTACACTTGTAGCAAGGGTGGTCACTTTTAGTTCCTGCATGCTAAAGATAGAATTTCCTTTCAGACCAAGAAACAAAAATACTTCTATCAGTGGCCTTTAAAATGAAATAATTTGGTAATTATGGTGGTAAAAAGTAGACATGTTGGGCCTGATCAATCTTGAACTTGTACTTTGTGCAATTAATAAACCATAAATTGAATCAGGAGGCCAATTTAATGCATTTGATAAAGTTTCTACCTTTTATATACCACTGGTTGTGATCTTAAAGATTAATCACTCAAAACTGTTTTCCATTTTAGAAGAGTTTTGTAACTTCAAAGTGAAGAGTTGACTGGTGAGATAATTGAGGGAGATTCATGAGTAAAACTGGGAGTGTGATCTTTTAATATAGCAAACATCAAGGATTGAAAAATGATAAAGAAGAAACCACTAATGACAGCTTAATGAATTTGACTTTGATTTTATAATGTAAACCTATATGTTACTTCGTTCTAGGCCTGTTAAACGCACTATCTTCAAAAATTGATCATTGCTTATTTAGTTTACTAGGTCTCTTTTTAATTTGTTGCATTTTCCTTTTTTTATTTCTTTATGATTGCATGAGACAAGTAACAAAGAGCTTTTACTAGATTATGAATTAAATCAAATTTAGCAAATTAAGTCCCCGTATAGTATGCATATTGTCTTTTTTCTGTCAGAAGCAACAAATAACTTTGTAAGGCATTATTTTAAACTATAACCCACATATGGTCACAAGAGGTGTGTTTGTTTGCTTTTGGCTTTCCGCTGTTGCTTGTGGTATAGTTGGAGATATGTTAAACAAAAACTGTTAACATGTACTTAATTAATTGAGCAGATGTTACTACATAATAATGTTTTCTAGTACATTCATTTTTATGTATAAACAAAACATCATTAAAACTTTCTTTTCAACACTTCTTTTTCATTGTTGTCATTCTAGGTTAAAACTTACCCAGTTTCCGGACAGCCGGAGATTCTGTTCATGATCTTTGTTGCATTCATCGAGTCCTTTGTCCGAATCTCAACTTTTTCATACCCCACCACTTCTTCGAGGAGAATTTTGAGGATATGGTTTGAAATATTATGCGAGGCCCTCTTTGAGGTCTCCAGGACTATTGGTATACTCTTACCATGGTAAAACAAATGCCTCTTGTACTGGACAGCTAAAATATAGAAGTAACAGTTTGGAGGTAATAAAAATAACCATCAATGATCAATAGTAACTGAATTATATACTGTTATCTTAAATTCAATTTAATCCTTCCCATGATGAATTTGTATAATATACTTGTTCTTCTTTAAATTTAGAACTGTCCATTGTGATTTTAACTTTTAAGTTGCTTATTTTGTGTAATAGATTTGCCCATCTTTGAATTTGGTACGTTTAAGGGGTTCTAATATCAAAATAAAGAAAATGAGCTGTAAAATGTCTTATCCCCCAGTCTATTGTAAACCTACCCTGCTCCCTTAACAGTGTGGGGAATAATTGAGAAATGAGCAAAGTTTTTTATTTTCCCCAATGTCCCTAAAAAAAGTCCCTACTGTAGGTGGGGCATTAACAAGGGTTTTTGGTAATCCAAAAGGCGAAGCCCCTGTGCTATTTCCCATGGGGTAGAAGAGGCGGTCAATCTGATTTATTTAAAAGAATTTTACATTGTAGTCCCAAGCCATGATTTTTGGGGAAGAGCATTAAAAAGCCGTTTAAAAATGTTCTTTATACTTATAAAAGAGAAGAGGCAGTATTTTTAAACACACAATGGGACAGACATAAATGTCACATTAAAGGTTTTAATTGTGTTGATGCCCGACTATAAAACAAAAACTCTTTGGACAAAAAAACTGTAAATTTGAGTCATGAACAACCAAGTCTGTTGTCATAGGTCAGTAACATTCAACTATTATAGTAGAAATTCAAGGTTCATTTACAAAGAGCACGTTGAAGTCTAAAATGTGCATTTTTACACAGTTCTTAAGATTTATAACTATTCAAAATATCAGGATACATTATTATTTTTTTTTGCCATGAAAAACTTGTAAAAGAACAAAAGGATCATGCAAATATTAATAGCATGTACTTTTACATCAGACCTATATTTTACTATATAATTAATTGTTGGGGGGATTAAGAATGTCACCTTTGTTAACTTCAGTAGAAGTACACTGAAATTATTTAGGAAATTTATATCCTCCTTTAAAAAACCTATACCCTACATTATATGATAGATGTCTCTCTAAGAATATTGTGATAATGATATAGTAAGTTATTAGTACATGTACTAAAAACTTGTCCAGCTCACCAAGGTTTTAAGTTATATGGTACAAACTAATATGACAAAAACATCAAAATGAAAATGTAAAATCTAGGGAATAATATTTCAAAAAGAATAGCAAAGCTAAAAGTACATAACTTAATGATGTCTTACGTAAGAATGACTCACTGAAGGACAACAACAAGATAATCATACAGCAGCTTGACTGTTCACACAAACACGTAGGCTCAATTTTAGGCATCTTATAGTAATGCTTACCAGTTAGTAAAGTCAAAATGACAGAAAGATACATTATATGCTGCAATTGTGCAAATTTATATGCTGAAATCCTTTCCTATAAAAATTCTGAAAGAAGATAGATTGCTCAATAGACAATTGTCAGAAAACCAGTAGTCAAAATATATTGACGTGGCAAAGCTTGATTCGGAGATATTTTCGTTCTGGGGCAGAATCTTGCTTTAACGACTAGAGGCGAGATATTGCCCAGACACGAAAATAGCACAATATCTCGTCGCGCAGTACAATTAGTTGGACTAAGAAAACCAGTTGTCATTCTCAAGTCTGCCATAAATGATCCAATTCTTAAAACTCAATATGCACAAGAGCATTTGATATCAATAGTTTGGCTGAAACTCTTTCTGATGTAGGAATTGAGCACATGAGGAATTGGTTTTGCCTAGTTGCCCCATTCACCTGCCGATATATGCCAATCTAATTCTTGGAATTTTCTGTTAAAAAAAAAACGACTAAAAAGGAAACAGTAAAAAATACTCACGAGGTTTATTTGTCAAACAGCGGCTCTGTATTTCTTTGACGTGAATCAAGAACAACAACAACAGGAAGCACCATATCCCATAATCTTTTGTTGCCATAGTAATACTAGCAAATCATTTGATTTCCTTTCTGTCATTACACAAATCCTCAGGTTATATCAAAGTACTTTTCAAAAATCATTTTTGTTATCAGGTAGAATTTTTTATCATTTATCCAAAAATAAAAAAAATCTCTAATCAAGTATTAAATAGCTATTGAATAGGTTCCTATGAGGTAAATATGTAAACACAGATATCCTGTCACTTGATAGTAATCCAAAACACACAAAATGTCAGCCAGATCTCTTGGTAAAGTTCTTTGTGTGCCCTGCTTGTAAACAACTGACTGTCACCATTCTGAAAGTGTAAATATGTAATTTAAAAACAAGAGTGGTTTGTAATCCTAGAAAAAAGACAGGTGTTTGGTTTATCATTTGCAACCTTTTTTGCAATAGTGCTGCAATATAAATACCTGAAGCCACCCAATATTTTTCCAATCCTCAACAGTGATTCCTTTAGAACAGCCAGGTTGTGTACATATATTTATATCGTATTCCAAATTCATATCAAGAAGCTGACATCAAAATTTTACACTGTACCTGCTGGAACTGACACTGATATGCCCTTGTCACCAGTATAGAATCAGGCTAGCCTATACAGGCTAATCTATGCAATCTGACCAGGCTCTAAACTTTTGGTTGACAAACTTCGACTTTTTATCTTTATATCTTATAAACTGATAATGAGTCAGTTCCAAAAATGGAAGCTGGCAACAAGTCCATTGAGAAATTCTTCAGGTTAAAGGTCCCATTATTATCATAAACAAATGTTATATACTTATTCAAGCCGTTCTTTTCGTTTGCGTTAATTTTAAATATTCCAGATATAAAAAAACAATGCAAAAAAATGTAGAATTACTTTTTACACTATCCCTACCGGTATATCCCTACATTGTGCTGTGTCCCTGTGACTGCATTGAGTTCATATGGAAACAATTTGATCATCTTACAGAATTGCTTCATTGTACATTATTTGGAAGCACAAAGACTTTTTTCATATTAAAATAATAACTTCTGCTGGATTTACTGTATTTTATTTTTGAGTAACCAGGTCTTTACATCTTACCACCAACAATCTTGTTAGAGTAATAGAGTGGTTTCCAAGTTCTCCAAGCAACATGAGGCATGGTCACACAGAAAGAACCCCGTAGAAATTATGAATGTATTTTAAACTTGTTAAACGGGGATTAGCAACTTAATAGAGCATAATTATGGTAGCCTATATAAATATACATGCTGGGGTCTATACAAACTTGTTCACCATGGATGATATATATGGCACGGAGAAATCGGTGAAATATTTGAATGATTATATCATCAACTTTATAAATATACTTTATGATATACGTTTATTATCATCAACTTTATAAATAAATTTTATGATATACATTTATCGTAATCATTAAAATTATCATCATCATTTTAAGCTCCTTTTTGCAATTTTCAATGCTATTGCTGCCAACATTATAATAAACAGTCATCAATCATTGTTATCATCAATAACAGCAACATAATGATCAACATTATTATTGTCAATCATCATTATCATTGTCATGAAAATTGACATTATCATTATTATCATCAAAAACAACAACATAATCATCATTGTCAATCTACATCATCATAATTATCATCATCATCAACAATAACAACAGTACAATTAAAATCATCATCATCATTTACATAATCATTTAAGAGATGATGATGATGAAAAAAAATAATTAATTTCATAACCAAATGAATTACAACTCTTTAACCTATGTTTATCTAATTTTACAATCTAATATAACTTTAATTATGCAACAAATTAAACTAGGACAAATTTACAAAAGATTTTCAAGTTGAAAAAAAAAAATCAAATTATCAAAATTAAATATTTCATTCCCTAAAAAGATTAAAATAAGTGTATGATCATTTTGTAACATCATTTAATTTAAAAAAAAAAATTAAAATTTCAGAATGTAACATAATGTTTAATCTATATCATTATATAATTATACAGCACAGTACAAAATAAATGTTTTCAAATGCACTTACTTAAACAAATTATATTTCCTCCAGTAACGTCAGAGTCGACCTGTTGAACATATTATCCTAGCCTGACAATTAAGGAATGCTTTTATTTTATTATACCTTAAAAAAGCGTCTTTCTTTAGTTCAAATTGTTTTAAACTCGAGATAATGTCAATAGCAAATCCCTGATCCATAAAAATAGATAGCTGTCAATAACGGTTTTATTGACAAAAACAATTAAATACGTCTCCAATTACAAAACACCCGCATAAAAATACCCTGTTTCGGCTCAATCTGACAACTTCACAAGTAACCGCAAAACTTTGTATTTGCTATACGCTAAAAAGCAAAATAGCTCTGAAACTAAAACCCTGATAAAGCATACATAATCCCTTTAATGTACCTACAGACATGCAACGATAAATAGAAAATCGGAAATAAAACTACAAGCTTTTATATCTGTAAAAATAAATCCCGCCACGATTCAGGTGAATAGCACTTTGAGAGTGGGTAAGTATAATAAATGTATGACCAAGACAGATTCAATTGATCTACACTGTGTAGTACATAGGAGCCTTTGAAAAGAAATTAGAGTGAAAATATTGATTTTTGAAACTTGATTATACTAGTTTTATTTACTTTGACAAGCTATTTACTTATGGTATACTTGTGTTAGAGTAAATAAAACAATTAAAGAGGAAATCGGTAAGGTAGATTCATATCTAAGCTGACAAAAGCTTTTATACCTGTAATAATTTGATTACACTGTATGTACAAAATATTAATATCTGCTATAGCCTTAACAAATTTTTTTTGACAAACGCTTTCAATTTTATAATGATTTATTTCTATCAGAGAAAGTTATTATATAGCTCTTTAAAACACAACAACAAAAAACAACACAACTTTATAACCCAAAGTTTGGAAATTACATACATGTACAATGTAATTATTTTAAGTACATGTTAATTGTTTGGTATTAATTCCAATCTTAAGACATAAAATGTTAATAGGAATATTATTATAATTTTGATATCTGCTCTAATCATATTCATTTCATAATTTATGTCCCTCAGATAAATGAAGTTATTCAAAATCATCTCTCGGATAAAATTAAACGAAGATATTCAAAATCATCCCAGGGATAAAATTTAATGAAGGTATTCAAAATCATAGGTCTGAATATATTGATGTTTATTTTTGAATAGATTTTCAGGAATTATGTCAAAGGTCATCATGTTCAAGGTCATCATGTTCAAGGTCACCAAAGCTAAAAAATAAAACCTCAAGTAAACATGTAAATGTTATCAAGGACAGAAAGCTAATAACCATATAGCATAACACGTCGCTTATTCTAATAACAGGGTCTGACAGAAAATATGACATATAATCATGATCACCCTGCTGTCAAATGTTGCATATAGAAAATCATTTGTACCGACACTTGACTCTATTTGACATTCGTTTAGAAAGTTAATAACCGAGTACGATGCATCTCCGATATCCTATAACACAGAGCTATTGTAAGCACGCAAACTTTGAAACATTAATCTTCAACAGATAAGATGAAATAGAAAAATATTCTTTGACATATTTTAAGATTTTTCATCTGATAGTATAGACTGCTATAACATTAACTTTGCAGTGCAACGAAGTTCAAACAGGATGGGACCATCGCATTGAACTACAGTTTCAAAAAGAATAATTTCAGGTGTTTACTTTAAACCATATTGTTAAAAGTTTTAAACACTTTAAAAATCATATTGTTAAAACTTTAAAACAGTTACTATTTTCAAATATCTTTAAATCTATAGATGTTAATCCATGAAGAAAATAACCTTTAAAGAACAAAAATCACATGAAAGGGTTAAAGGCTTCAGTAGGCACTTTGGTTGAACCATCAACCTTCCGTAAGTGACCTAATAGCTACCTCACATGAATGTTATGAGTATGTATTCTACTGCTGTGAAACTATGTTTTAAAATATAAAACATTTACATTAACTATTATGCATTTTACATCAACAATTTTACATTTACATTACCTATAATGCATTTAATATTAACAATCTCACATTTACATTAACCATTAACAGTTACATTAACTATTATGCATTTTACATCAACAATTTTACATTTACATTACCTATAATGCATTTAATATTAACAATAGCACATTTACATTAACCATTAACAGTTACATTAACTTTTATGCATTTTACATCAACAATTTTACATTTACATTACCTATAATGCATTTAATATTAACAATCTCACATTTACATTAACCATTAACAGTTACATTAACTATTATGCATTTTACATCAACAATTTTACATTTACATTACCTATAATGCATTTAATATTAACAATTTCACATTTACATGACCATAACACAGTTACATTCATTATTATGCATTTTACATCAACAACTTCATATTTACATTACCTATAATGCATTTAATATTAACAAGTTCACATTTACATGAACCATAACATAGTTATATACATTATTATGCATTTTACATCAACAACTTCATATTTACATTACCTATAATGCATTTAATATTAACAATTTCACATTTACATTAACCATTACACAGTTACATTCATTATTATGCATTTTACATATTTTTTTTACATTTACCATTAAGCATTTTACATCAACAATTTTATATTTCCTATTAATATACATTTAATATAACAAATTCACACTTACAATAGCCACTATGCATTTACATTGACCATTTACATTAATAATAATCATGCATTTTATATAACCGATTACTCAATTAGCCAATTTGCATTTACATATACCATATTGCTTTTTTAAATTACCAATTGGCCATTTTGCTTTTACATTAACCATTATGCTTTTTTACAATACAAAATTAGCCATTTTGTATTTACATTAACCATTATGCCTTTTTAAATTACCAATTGGCCATTTTGCATTTACAATAACAATTATGCATTCTACATTAACAATTAGCCATTATACATTAATAATCATTCATTTTACATTTGCAATTTAAAGTTATTTTTATTTTTTACAAGCCATTTTGAATTTAATATTAACCACTATGCATTTACATTAATCATCATGCATTTTGCATTTACAATAATTTTGTTTATGTATTTTATATTTTATGCAGTTACATTAACCATTATGCATTTAAATATTTGTGTGGATTTACAGCAGTGCTCTATAACAAGCACATTCAACAAATTTTCCTTTTCAATATACCTAGTTATCATCTTTAACAACTCAGAATAATGAATAACATTTCTAATTTTCAAATTACCTTTTTTGCCAAAATTGCACATCATGCATAAATAGGAATAATAGAACGTGGACTTGTAAATATCCCACATGGCCATCTTTGTATCAAATATCCGGGAAAAGTAACTTAACACATAGTTTAGTGAATATTTCACAATCAATTAAACAGGTACAAATGAGATTTTTCACAAAAGGCACTTTCAAAAATTGTTCGCATAGTTTACATTGTTAAGACAACTTTCTCTTAAGTATTGATTTACCTTCAAAATGTGTCTTTCAAGCTAATACATAAGGTTAACAAGTAAATAAAGTTGTACGCTGTAACACAGGGCTGGGATTAAAATTTAGCCTTATAGAGGTCTTTTTAACCCTTAACATTCTAATTTCTTAAATAGAATTGTCTATCTTTTCAGTCTGGGCAAAACCATTCATCATTTAGGGAAAATTTAAAAGAACATACTAATTGAAAAGGGACCAATGCTTTGTAAAAAGTGACCAGTGCTTGAAAAAGGGGACCAGGGACTTAAGTGCTTGGTAAAAAGGGACCTGCAGTGTTCAGAGATGACAGACCATAGCAGAGCAACAAAAGACTAATGCTGAGTGAAAAGTATCCAACACTGGGTAATGTCAAATGGGACCAATTTTAACAGTGTTACTAAAGGGCCAATGTTGGGAAATACAGGGGACATTTTGGAATAATAAAGAACCAAATTCTTATGTGTATTAACAGGAGCAAATGATTTACCACACAACTTAAATCTTAATCTCCACGATCATGTTATTTTGATTGAATGAACATCAACCACCTACACATTATATACACAAGAAATCTACATCAGTTTGTTGTTACATTTTGAACAGTACTCCTTTAAATGAATATATAGTCCTGATGTATACCCAAATCACTTTAAATTGCATTTATAACAATAAACATTCCAGAATTTTTTTTTAAAAAAGGGGGAAATGATACATGTTTAATCCCGGACAATAATGTATTTTGATTATTCTTTGATGTAAACAAAGCCTAAAATTTAATACAAATATACATCAAGAATAGAAATAACCAAAAATGACTCACACAGTTTCGTCTGAACTAAAATCCAGTCCTATTAAAACATCTTTCCGTGCAAATTCATTGAACCTATCAGCAAACTCGTATCACCAAACTACTGAAGTGAATTTAAGCGAGCTGAAAAGAGTTCTTTTCAAAACGATTTACACTGTTATTTTCCTTAATCTTCTTTAAACACAAATATTTTAAATTCTTCATTAATCCAGTGTCCACTGTACAATATAAGCTATATCAACATATCAACTTACACTGGCTATTTACCTACTGGTCACTTTGGAATTTATCCACTGCATCTAATGTTGACATTATTCTGGTCATTTCGGCCAATAATAATAACTCTTGTCCGTGTCATGATAGGTTTTATGGCCACTTTTGGACTGGTCAAAAAGCCGTTTATATAGATAAATTTATCGGCTATGTATGTAGAAGTCTTATTTGATTAACGGTTAAACTTTTGACTGCCAAATTTTATTTTGTTACAATGACCAGGTAAAAACAAGTGATGTGAGTCAAAGGGGGTTATTAATAGAGACACTACCATCTTGTTACCAGTATATTAGCTGTAACTAATTTTAGTGGTCCACTGTTTTATTAATACATTAACAGTTATGTACATTGTTAATGTACATAAAAAGAGGTGGAGAGTTGTATCATTTTGTCTCACACAGTTATGATTCAGTTTGATTTGATTTAAAACCATTCTTCTTGAATACTTCATACCAGCAATTTATAGAGATGTCTAAAGTTTTATTGAATCAAGCAGCTTTAATTAGAATTAATTATCTTTATAAAACTGACTGAAATATTTCAATATGACTGAAACACAAAAATTATGAGAGAAATTCTTTATTAAAATATAACTGAAATGATTAAACTATGACTGAAACACTCTTAATTAAACTATGAGAGAAACATTTTTTAAAAGACTGAAATACTAAAATTATGACTGAAACACACAAATATAACTAACATGATTGAAATTCTGAAATTCTTTAACTATGAGAGAAAACATTTGAAATATGACAGATATACCTAAACTATGAAAAAAATGTATAAAAATACAAGCAGACTTCTGAACTACTTAAACTTTGACTGAAATACTAAAACTAAGCCTGAAATACTAAAATTTAGACTAAAATACTAAATATTGAATGAAATACTAAATTTATGACTGAAATACTAAAATTTAGACTGAAATATTAAATATTGAATGAAATACTTAAGTTATGAGTGAAATACTAAAATTTAGACTGAAATACTAAATATTGAATGAAATACTAAAGTTATGACTGAAATACTAAAATTTAGACTGAAATACTAAATATTGAATGAAATACTAAAGTTATGACTGAAATACTAAAATTAAGACTGAAATACTAAATATTAAATGAAATACTAAATTTATGACTGAAATACTAAAATTTAGACTGAAATACTAAATATTGAATGAAATACTTAAGTTATGACTGAAATACTAAAATTTAGACTGAAATACTAAATATTGAATGAAATACTAAAGTTATGACTGAAATACTAAAATTTAGACTGAAATACTAAATATTGAATGAAATACTAAAGTTATGACTGAAATACTAAAATTTAGACTGAAATACTAAATATTGAATGAAATACTTAAGTTATGACTGAAATACTAAAATTTAGACTGAAATACTAAATATTGAATGAAATACTTAAGTTATGACTGAAATACTAAAATTTAGACTGAAATACTAAATTTATGACTGAAATACTTATAGGATATGACTGACAAACTGAAAAATGACATAAGATACAAAACTTCCATCAATTTTAATTTTTTGTTATTTTTTAACATTTGTTACCTCTTTAACTTTTGTAACTGTGGAAAGTTTTGTCATCTTTAATTCAGGATCATCTTACAAATAAATACCAGTCTTGTAAATCTACATATATCATGTCATAATATGAGACCATACTTTACATATTTTCATATAAAAATATCTCATATTTTTTCTCTTATCTTAATACCTTATTTTCTGTCATTAATATCCATAAGTTAATTTACATAATAAAATAAAAATACAGAAGATAGGAAACATAAGAAATGCGTGAGGTTAGCGGGGTTGAACATACGTTACTTACACTTTCCCGAACCCTTTGGCACCTGGCGGCAACTGATACTACCCATGCGACCTAAGATAAAGTTCAGCTGGAACATCCAGTGCCATCTGATCATGGTCTGCACTGTTTGTTATTAGTTGGTTCATATTTTTAAATTTTCTCCAAGTATGATCAAAGTTTTTTTCCCAGATTGAAAGATGAACAAGTCCATTTAAGTTTTCTAGCATGGTAAAAGTTTAATTCAGGGTATAATAGTACTCTACCGACAATAAAACACCTGAATCTTTGTAATACAACTCCTGTATGACAAAACTACATGAAAACATTATACATATCATATCTCTTGTATGTAATAAATACAGGAAAACGTCATGTTTTAATGCACTAATGTACTTTAAATACACACCCTCTCTTTGATACTATAATAGCTGTCAAATGGACATCTTTCTATCTCATGAATTGTTCTATCTTATATTTGTCTACATTTTCAAGAAGACCTGTGACAACAATAGATATCTAATTATTGATACACAAGAGAACATGGCCGATAGACCTTGATGTTGAATACTGCCTAAGACAGTGATAAGAGGATGTGGCTGGTACCTTGCATTTTCAGGTACCGTACACAGGCATTCGGCACATTTGCCATGCCAATAATGGTGAAATTATCATAAAATAATCACCCCTTGACCATCAAGAACAAATGTGCCGAACGCCTGTGGTACCGTCCATGAACAGACTCAATAAAACCAGTTCTGCAACTTTTTCACTTTTGCCATTTTGGGTGTTCATTAGGGATTCTGTTTTTCGCTATTATATTTTATGGTATTAAATAATTGATATCCAATTAGGAGATCTATCTATATTATCAGATTAGGAGAGAAAAACATAGGCAGGTCTATATTATCCAGAAGAACTTTGGTAAAAAAAGATACCTTGTCAAGATCTATCTACAAAAACATGTGCAGGTCTATAGTTTCAAATAGATCTTTGGCAGCACTTGAAATCCAATAGAAAGTCTATCTAAGCTCATATGCAGATCTTTTCTCTTCATTTATACTGTATATCAATACATATTTGGATATCTGTGTCTAGTACCGAGGTAAGTCGATTTATTTTTTCGCAGGAAAATGCAACACTGTATGCACTTGACTTCAAGCACCCAGAATCTCATTTTTACCATGCCATTTTACTTGACCAATATCGAATATACTCAAAATTATCATACCAAAAAATGGCTCAGGATTTAAAATTGATTCAAACCATAATCAGAGCTTTATAAATTACCAGCCACATGCAAATTACAAATAAGTGACAAAAGTTAACTTGAAAAAAATTGACAGCTCCTGTCAAACAGAAGGTCTTATTTCAACTGCAAAAAATGAAGGTTTTATATATCCAATATTTTCACAGAAATTAGTGTTATATTACCTTAGAACTTAAAATATGGTGGTGATACATTCAGGTAAAATTAAATAATGTATCATGTCATACCATAAAAAAAAAGAAATAAAAACTTGCTAAAATTTAAAGACAATGACCCGCTGTTAGTGTATCTATCTGTACCACCTGCAAACTCTACTTTTGCCATTTCTTTCTCCCTTTTTTTTTGCTCTAAACATTTGATATACATAGACAAGTAACATTAAAACACCAAAAACAGATGTTACAAGTCCATGTAAAACAAGATTTTGATTTTTTATTTCTGTAAACCTTGGTATTTTGTCATGTCTAAAATTTTCATTTTTGCAATTTTGTCTGAAGTAACAATATCTGTGTTTTTTCTGTTGTTGTTTGTTTTTTGTCATTCTTTGCACTGACCTAACTTCTAACTAAAATCTTTAATAGCTTTAAATTGGCTCTTATGGGCTGCTGTGACTGAAATCACATCATATCATATACATTAAATATGAAATGCTGACAAGGAAATTTAAAACCCTTCATCTAAATGGATTTGCCCATCTTTGAATTTCTTTTGAATTTGGAACAGTTCATTAAAAATTTAAAGAATTTCAACATTAAATTACATCAAAGGCACCAAATGCATTGTTAACGCTTGTCTGTTAAAATTCTAAGTTAAAAAGGGGCATAACTAAAAAAAAATTGCTTTCAAATTGATGCCCCTTGTCTAACAACTGCACCTAGTCAAGATAAGCAAGTATTTTGAGTGTCATGTTGATACTTAAAAAAATATTTGAATAATGGGCTACATTAAAGATTCTGCACAACAACTACAATGATGACAATGACGATGCAGCTGTCATAAATCACAATCATAACTCGGCTTTTTCTTCAAAAACAGACGAGCTAAAAATTGAGCTTACCAACAGGACTGGCTGGCCTGACTATACTGATGACAAATGCTTACCACTTAGGTTAAAAGATGCTAAACACAGGTTTTTTTATTTTTATCTGAGGTGATTTAACCATGAGTCAAGGGGGATATTTTAATCTACAGGCTGAAAATACAAATTTTAACAGCATTAACAATCAAATTGTAATACTTTGTGTGTGGAAAAAAAATACCAGTTGACATTTTGAATATGACATAAAAATGATTAGTAAGCATGAAAAACAATTTTGTAAATTTTACAAAAATTCAGCCTTACTTTTGTTACCTTACATGGTTTTCTATAATTTAGTGGTGCATTTCATATGCATTGGTACATTATAATTGATAGCTTAAACTAACTCATTCTACCAAGGTGCATAATTTATTAGCTGTGCATAGTTTATTTACCCATTATGCACAAGCATGTAGTTTACTTGTTAAATTTATACAGACACATGTATAAGTAACATGCTCATTTGATTCTGAAACATAGCTTACTTGCCCATTACATATCAAGGTGCAAAGCTCACTTGCCTTTATGTACCTACACAGTTTTATTGCCCATTATATACTGTTACAAAATTATCATGCTCATTACATACTGGAACAAGATTAATTTGTCCATCATGTACTGGTACACAGTTTAATTGCATATCATACAGTGGAACATAGTTTATATACTGATGCCATTTTATACTTGCCTATTACATACAGATGCCTTTTTACTTGCCTATTATATACTGATGCCATTTTATACTTGCCCATTACATACAGATGTCTTTTAACTTGCCTATTTTAAACTGATGCAGTTTTTTTATATGCCTATTACATACAGATGCCTTTTTACTTGCCTTTTATATACTAATGTCGTTTTATACTTGCCCATTACATACAGATGTCTTTTTACTTGCCTACTATATACTGATGCAGTTTTTTGTATGCCTAATACATACATATGCCTTTTTACTTGCCTATTACTGGTAGATACTAATGCCGTTTTATACTTGCCTATTACATACAGATGCCTTTTTACTTGCCTATTATTTACTAATGCTGTTTTATACTTGCCCATTACATACAGATGTCTTTTTACTTGCCTATTATATACTGATGCCATTTTATACTTGCCCATTACATACAGATGCCTTTCTACTGCCTTTTACATACTGATGCCATTCTATTTGCCCATTTCATACAGATGCCTTTCTACTGCCTATTACATACTGATGCTATATTTTATTTGCCCATTACATACAGATGCCTTTCTACTGCCCATTACAGAACGACAACAAGATATTTTTCCAATTTTATACTGGTACTACATATTTTACTTTATGTCTCTTTTTATAAACATTTAGGTAACACCCTTTCACTTTCTCCATCAAAAACTGGCTGTGGAGTAAAAATTACCACAACAATACAATAATGACACAGGTAACAAAGGTTATACCAAAGTTTAAAACAATGACTTGCCATAAATCTAACTTACCTGTTCAATGAAAAGGCTTAAAGCTACTAATTCTCAACATGTTTACTTCAACATTATCTCACTGGTGATATAAAATATGGTACTGAACAACAATAAAGCATCACATGTAGTCTCAATATATTTATATCATCTGAGAAGTGTTACAGATGTTCTCTTTTCATTGACATTACCTTTAAAGTCTTCCAATGCCTTACTCCCTTCTTTACAAAACTAGAAAATTTAATTCTCTCAACACATTCCTTATAATGTCTTTACTTCAATATAAAAGTTCCATTGGCTTGGCAAAAAATGTTAATTGGTTAAACTACAAGAACATCGTTCCAAGAACTTTTAAACAAAAGAACATATCCAGGACTTGATTAAGTTCAGTTTTAAAATCCAAGGAAACAATCAAGTACTGTACCATTGTCTCATATCGTTTTGATGACTAGCTAGTCTATCCAAACATACAGACAGTATTAAAGTTAAAGATACCTAAATAAAAGCTTTCATCAAAACAGATAAAAACCCTGTATGAACACATTCAGATGAGATACACGTTATGTTTACTCTATCTAGGAATGCTTTTGAACCTAGACTGTTTAAGTTAAGAGGTCAGAATCTTACAACAAGGGTTTGTTGACACACTCCCGATAACACATTTTTTCTCACTATATAAAAATGTAATCTCCACATACAATGATACAATAAAATATAACATGGCTTAAATAAATAATTTTTATTTGAAAAAGTCATTGTTAGACCAAAAATTCTTTCAAAGAATGATTGTATTCTACAAAATTTTCATAAACAAACTTCTGTCAAGGTTTGAACAATTGCTAAAAACAAAAAACGTAACCATTCAATCTCTTACTAAAATCTCAGTCCTTTTAAGTCAAAACATTGAAATAAAATAAAAACCATAAAATGTTTTGAAACAAAAATATAATTAATGAGCATAATTATAAAAACCCCAAAAATGTGAAAGCCATTGTTGGATACCACAAGCAAGACATACATTTAAGACACCAGTATCAAATACATCAAAATAAATAACAAATATGTGCACAAAAATTGATAATTACACCATCCATCATGATACAACAAAACCAAACATTTTCTCTGATTACAGCTGTGAATATACCTCAGGCTCGAAAATATAATTATTTCAACAAAATGCTATTCATCAACTATAGAACAATTATTTCCTTCTCATATACCACCATCAAATCATCACTTAACATAATTATGATACCAACTTAACATCACTGAACATAATTATGATACCACCCTAACAGTGCTGAACATATTTATGATACCACCCTAACAGTGCTGAACATAATTATGATACCACCCTTACATTGCTGAACATAACTATAATACCACCTTTGCATCACTGAACATAATTATGACACCACCCTAGTAATACCTCGCTTACAGTGCTGAACATGTGATACCATCCTTACAGTGCTCAACTTGTGATACCACCCTTACAGTGCTAATCTTGTTATACCCCCTTACAGTGCTCAACTTGTATGACACTGCCCTTACAGTGCTGAACTTGTGATACCACCCTTACAGTGCTAAACTTGTGATACCACCCTTACAGTTTTGAACATATGATATCACCTTACAGTGCTGAACTTGTATGATACCACCCTTACAGTGCTGAACATAATTATGATACCACCCATACAGTGCTGAACATAATTATGATACCACATTTACAGTGCTGAATTTGTGATACCAACCTTACAGTGCTGAATTTGTGATACCACCCTTACAGCTCTGTACTTGTGATACCAACCTTACATTGCTGAACTTGTGATACCAACCTTACAGTGCTGAATTAGTGATACCACCCTTAAAGCACATAGATTGTGATACCACCTTCACAGTGCTTAGCCCGAGATATTATCCTTACAATGCAGATTGTGGTACCATTCTTGATGTACAAATGATTAAATGCACAAATTGTCAACAAAGCTTACATTTTTTCGTTCTTTCTCATTTGGGTACCCTGACTTGGTCTAAAGAATCAGGTTTGTCTGTACTGAAAATCTACATCTTGTTACAGTTTAAAAAAAATAATAAAGACAACCTTTGTACCAGAATATAACTGAAGCAATATAATAAGAAGCTAGTCTTCACTCAAAGTACTAAAAGAAATTAAATAAGAATGTTTACAGGGGTGGTCCTTAAAAGGCATGTGTGTGATTTTATATAGGTACATAAATATAACAAGTTAAAGTAAGAATCATTATTAATGAAAGAGCAACCTTTGTAACACACTTAACGTAATTAGCACTTAAACATTTTCTCTATATATACCTGTATCTTATTTTTTTTACTGTACACATTTAGCCATTAAAGAAAATAAACATCTATAAAACATTTCCTTACCTATAAGAGTATCAACTTGTTAATTTGACAAGCTTTGTATAAATTACAAACATTAAAAATATAACTTACCATATAGGTAGAGGAGTAAACCATCCGATATGATAATTTGTACTACTGTATACTAAACATACATTTTTTACGTTTTTTACAACTTTGACATGGTTGACCAATCAAAGGTCAGTACACCAGTTTAACGATGTTAAACCTGTCAATAAAGCTTTTATTGTGGAAATATCCTCCTGTATGGTAACAACGGTTGGGAAAATTTAAGATAAATTTAATTTGACAAATATGTTTAAAGTTAAATGACTGGATCATGATCTGGTATATCTGTAGCATGTGTGTATATATGTACATAATGCATGTATAAACCTGACATCACATTAATAGATCATAAAAGATCGATTATTTCAGGACAGGATCTAGTTTTACAACTGTTTTTGACAAGGAAAGAAATAAATTACTGCTGATAAAATAGTTTTGAGCACAGACAATAATAGGAATAAATCATATAACCTAGCCATGGGAGAAAAAGTTTAATTTACATCTGCTCTTTTCTAAGATATTTATGGACAAATTTGTTGAAAACTTATTATTTTCAGTTTTAAAGTTTATAATCGTACCACAGGAAAATAACTCATTTCTTAATTTCTTATGCAGATTTTTTTTTTGAGAAATGAATGACTTATGCAAAAGAAATCAAAATGAATCAAAACAAGTATTTGAATACAATATGTTCACTTACAAATTATGTAACTTTTGTAAATTGGACTTTTCCTGCTTTGAATTTGAAACTTTGCCAATTCAAAGGATTTCTTTATCAAGTTGCCAAAAAAGAAGTTTGGTCAGAAGGTTATGAATGGAGATAGACTGCACAGTCCATAAACAAAGTTTTGCAAGTACAAGTAAAATCCAGTCACAGTATGATTTAATGCAAGCATGTATCATATGTTTATTTTCTTGTAAATGCAGTAAGTAGACACATTAACCCAGAGTGGGTAAGTTATAATGAGATATTTACCCAGAGTGGGTAAGTTATAATGAGACATTTACCCAGAGTGGGTAAGTTATAATGAGACATTTACCCAGAGTGGGTAAGTTATAATGAGACATTTACCCACAGTGGGTAAGTTATAATGAGACATTTACCCACAGTGGGTTGGTTATAATGAGACATTTACCCACAGTGGATGAGTTATAATGAGACATTTACCCAAAAGTGGGTGAGTTATAATGAGACATTTACCTACAGTGGGTTGGTTATAATGAGACATTTACCCACAGTGGATGAGTTATAATGAGACATTTACCCAAAGCGGGTGAGTTATAATGAGACATTTACCCACAGTGGGTAAGTTATAATGAGACATTTACCCAGAGTGGGTAAGTTATAATGAGACATTTACCCACAGTGGGTAAGTTATAATGAGACATTTACCCACAGTGGGTTGGTTATAATGAGACATTTACCCACAGTGGATGAGTTATAATGAGACATTTACCCAAAGTGGGTGAGTTATAATGAGACATTTACCTACAGTGGGTTGGTTATAATGAGACATTTACCCACAGTGGATGAGTTATAATGAGACATTTACCCAAAGCGGGTGAGTTATAATGAGACATTTACCCACAGTGGGTAAGTTATAATAAGATATTTACCCACAGTGGGTAAGTTATAATAAGATATTTACCCACAGTGGGTAAGTTATAATGAGATATTTACCCACAGTGGGTAAGTTATAATAAGATATTTACCCACAGTGGGTAAGTTATAATGAGATATTTACCCACAGTGGATAAGTTATAATGAGACATTTACCCACAGTGGATAAGTTAAAATGAGACATTTAACCACAGTGGATAAGTTAAAATGAGACATTTACCCACAGTGGGTAAGTTATAATGAGACATTTTCCCACAGTGGGTAAAGTCATTTAAAGGGTAAACAAAAAATATTTATTTGTCAATTTTATCTTATTAATACAATGTATACATCCTGTAACACATTTTGATAGAAAAAATATCATCTTAAATATTTAAGACAAAAGATCAATAATTGAGTTAACAACTAAATAAGAATTTAATGAAAGCAAACATACCATTATTTTTACTCCACAGTTTTCTTGTTTTGAAAAAAATGATACTAAATCTAAAACAGCTGCCTTTGGGTGTCGCATAGAAACAAGTTTATTCAATCAATCAAACAATAGAACCATGTAATTATGTCATATATTACAACTGGTCTTTTTTTTAATGTTTTCAAAAAATCTCAGATTTTGATCTCTTTGAATAGACCAAGACGATTTAAATATTACTAACATTCATACAAGTTAAACAAAACGAATAAGTTAATTTTCTTCCCTCTTTTTATAGAACAAATCTGCAATTCAGCAAGGGCAACTACTTTATACTAGTGTTAAAAAAATATATCACAATTGCCTCCCCTTTTTACCTGGACATTTTGCATGACGACAGTGCAAGGCTGAATGTTTTTTGATAATAATGTATAAAAGAGCCTGGCAAGAAAATAACAGACTGCAAATAAAAATAAACAAGCTTTATGCAGTAGTCAAAACAGCAGTGATATTATTACCAAGTTTGTTTAATTTATAGATTCTGCCTCCATACTACATTTATTTTTCATGTTGACTAGTCTCACACTTGCTGTACCATTTAGAGAATCTTCAGTAACTCATTTGAGGGACATTACTTATTTTTTTAATATGAAGAAACTGGAAAGATTTTTTGTTGTTGTTTATGTACTATTTGATTAAGTCTGGACCAATTTAAGGACTAAAACAAGACTTTTTTTTACCTGAAGGAATGGAAGTTTTTTTTCTCAAGATTTTGACCATTTGTTTTTAGTAAAGACAAGTAACTTGTGTGCAAATTTTAGATATTATAATCAATCATTCAGTCATATTAATCCAAAAATGTTGGATTGCTTTTCACTCAGTTGGATCTATTGTGCAAAAATCATTTCATGGTCCGCCTGCATACTATTTAGCAATAACATAACAGGATTTTAATTTAGTTATTTTGACTTGCACTAGAGGCACTTGACATTTTTACAGTATAGGTTTCCTCCAAAGTGAGCACTGCATGAAGATACTGAACTCTACAGTAAATGTTTGCACACATTTTGACCTCAATCTAAATTTTAAAATTGCAAGTAAATTTTGACCTCTACAGTAACTTATCATTAGGTGTAAGTTTTCACCCCTACAGTAAAGGCTACATGTTACAAAAACATTTGAAAACAGAATGGCTAAATTAACCTTTCATCACTTTTTTTTCTTCATAAAACTTTGGATTTACACGAAACTGGGGAATCATTACTCTAGCATGGACATTAATCTGGATTAATACTATGCAACGGTCTTATAAAATATACACTGTGAAAAAATGAAAACAAGTAACATCAAATCTTGGACTTTCAACTTTATTGCTTTATAATAAAAAATAAAGAAGAACTATTAAAGACAATATAATAAGCTGCCAACACTTTACCTAATGTAACATGAGGGTACAACAAAAAACACATTTTTCTAATTTTATTACATTTATAAGAAGACATTTGTGAGTTGAAATGCCTGATTTATACAGTGTAAATGTTTCACACTTTTTATCCTGTATTGTTTTTATCTTTATTGTTATTTTACAACCCTAAACAGTTTATCTATAATTCAAAACCTAGCATGAGAATCTACAGAAAAATCATTTTCAAAAAAAAAAAAAAAATAAATGAAAAGAAAGAATGCCCTCATATATACATAACAACAATTTGTTAGTTGTGCTAATACAACAAATATTTAAATAAATGATTTTCAAAAGTTGTTACCCTTAAATTTGTGTAAACTAGAACTGCCACTATCATGGCGTGAATACCCCCGCATACCACTTTGTCAGAATCAACAGTGGCCATTTAGAGCTCAAGGACAACCTCCCTGCCAAATCTGAGGTTACTAAGCCAGTGCATTGCTAACTTATGTATTCTACATGCTTCAAATGTGAAAATGTCAAAATCAATACATTGCGGACAGGACATTCTTTAGCAATTGAGAAGAAAAGCTTTTTTTTTGTCAAGGTCCCTGTGACCTTGACCCAGTGACCTCAAAATCAATAGGGGTCATCTTATAGTCATGATCAACATCCATGCCAAATATGAAGACTGTGGGTCAAGAGAATCTAAAGTTATTGGGCAGACAAACTTTTTGAAGTCAAAGTCCCTGTGACCTTGACCTTTGACCTGGTGACCTTAAAATCAATAGGGGTCATCTACTAATCATGACTAACCTCCATTCCAAATATGAAGACTGTGGGTCAAAGGAATCTTAAGTTATTGGGCGGACAAGCTTTTTGAAGTCACGGCCCCTGTGATCTGGTGACCTCAAAATCAATAGGGGTCATCTACTAATCATGACTAACCTCCATGCCAAATATGAAGACTGTGGGTCAAAGGAATCTTAAGTTATTGGGTGGACAAGCTTTTTGAAGTCACGGCCCCTGTGATCTGGTGACCTCAAAATCAATAGGGGTCATCTACTAATCATGACTAACCTCCATGCCAAATATGAAGACTGTGGGTCAAAGGAATCTTAAGTTACTGGGCGGACAAGCCTTTTGAAGTCAAGGCCCCTGTGACCTTGACCTTTGACCTCAAAATCAATAGGGGTCATCTACTAATCATGACTAACCTCAATGCCAAATATGAAGACTGTGGGTCAAAGGAATCTTAAGTTATTGGGCGGACAAGCTTTTTGAAGTCAAGGCCCCTGTGACCTTGACCTTTGACCTGGTGACCTCAAAATCAATAGGGGTCATCTACTTATCATGACTAACCTCCATGTCAAATATGAAGACTGAGGGTCAAAGGAATCTTAAGTTATTGGGTGGACAAGCTTTTTAAAGTCAAGGCCCCTGTGACCTTGACCTTTGACCTGGTGACCTCAAAATCAATAGGGGTCATCTACTAATCATGACTTACCTCCATGCCAAATATGAAGTCTGTAGGTCAAAGGAATCTTAAGTTATTGGGCGGACAAGCTTTTTGAAGTCAAAGCCCCTGTGACCTTGACTTTTGACCTAGTGACCTCAAAATCAATAGGGGTCATCTACTAATCATGACTAACCTCCATGCCAAATATGAAGACTAAGGGTCAAAGGAATCTTAAGTTATTGGGCGGACAAGCTTTTTGAAGTCAAGGCCCCTGTGACCTTGACCTGGTGACCTCAAAATCAATAGGGGTCATCTACTAATCATGACTAACCTCCATGCCAAATATGAAGACTGTAGGTCAAAGGAATCTTAAGTTATTGGGCGGACAAGCCTTTTGAAGTCAAGGCCCCTGTGACCTTGACCTTTGACCTAGTGACCTCAAAATCAATAGGGGTCATCTACTAATCATGACTAACCTCCATGCCAAATATGAAGACTAAGGGTCAAAGGAATCTTAAGTTATTGGGCGGACAAGAAAAAACCGCCGGACGGCCGGACGGACAAGCTGATTCCAGTATACCCCCCTTACAACTTTGTTGTGCGGGGGTATAATTATTTACAATTCATGAAAAAATATAACAATTTTTAGCCCTCTGTCATTTGTCTCTATCTAGTTTTATTTTAAACTATTCATTAAAGTACCGCAAAAAACAGTGCAATAATCAATTCATTAAAAAAATAATTCCCAAATTACAACATCTAATCAATGTTAAAACAAAATAATTCAGATGCATATGATATTTTAATCATTTCATGGATTTTTTACAATTGTATTTAACAAGAACACAAGAGATCAATAACAGCCCTGGATTACTCACCTAAAAAGAATCATGGTAAAATTCATCACCTAATTGCAAGATGTGATAACCTCTGTTATTGCATGCCACCTTAAGTCAAAAATGAACTGGTGCAAAGTGCATTTCTATTTCTAGCTCTGCCGGCTATTTTGTTCAACAGACTAAATTAATGTTGTCAAATTTGGTACTGTATCACACAATGATTAACCCTCTTTAATTTCATCAAAACTTGTGCAACGCTTCAAGAAAACATGTCATTTGAATTTTTTTTATAGTAAAGTCTTGTTCTTTTGTCCGATGGACCAGATCATCAAAAATGGCCATGGGATTTAGAAGAAGAAGTTTTTATAAAGTGTTTATAAAAAGAAGAAGTTCATAAAGCATAATCAAAATATCTCACCTGAGCTCAATATGAGCTACATATGATATCTGATTAATAAAAAGGAAGAAACAAAATGGGGATTTTATCATACACATTGTACTACTAGTAGAGGTAAATTTTACCTCTTGAGTTTAACCTAAATGCACTGCACATGAATACCAGTGATTTGTTTCACTTTAATGCAGCCCTACTATTTTTACCGATTTAAAAATAATTAATTATGACATCCTCATGTCATTTACAAATAAAGCTGAACAAGACATGTCCATAGCCAGCCCGTTCCTATTTTCTCACTGCCTGATAGTTAAAGCTGCATTTTATAAATTTGATAAAAACAGAAATAGCTACATTTCGTTAATAAAATAGGTTTTATATCAACTTCAATTCTAATTTTGGTATCTAGACAATCAAAATGAGCTTTATAAGAGTAAATGTCTGCAACCCCATTGTGGTGAAATCAAAAGTGCAATTTTTGTTTGCTTCAGAATCTCCGCCCTTTGGGTCACCCCAACATATATAGAAAATCAACGAACATACTATAATGGTAAAAGTTTGTTTGCACAGAAAATCTTACATTTGCTATGGTCCAGTTTAACACTGTGATGAAGCGCATACATGATCTAATTAAAGCAATCATTTGCATGTTAGAATTTGTATACCACCTTAAGTGTTACCATGGAATTTTCTTTTTAAAATCATTTTTTTTTGCACAATAATTGCTTAGATTTACAAATATACTGTTAAAAATAAAAGTTAATGAAACTGTAGAATGATCGATTTTAAGGCTGACAGCAAAAATTTTTTGTATATATATAAAATGCAGCTTTAAATAAAAGCAACATAGAACAAGGGGCATAACATAAAAATAATTTTAGGATCATCTGCCGTTTTGAAATGAACAGCTTTAATAGTTACTGATGGACCTTAAATTGCTTAAGCGGACCTTAAAGAAAAGTTTAACCATTGCAAATGAGAAGTACAATAGCTTCACTTTTCTTCTTTAAAAAGTGGTGCTAATAAAACAATCAATGAACAACAAAAAAAATGACTCATTAAACATGGTAAATGGTATCAAAAAGAATGAAAGGTGTTTTTAAGTTAACAAATGAATCTGTTTAAGATGAAATATATCACTATTGCTGGATGTAACTACACATGTTAATGGTCCTATCTTTTTACTAAGGACACTTGATAACTCGTAGCCTTCATCGTCCATTTCATCTGCTGGTAACAGATTCTCTATAGTCCCCTGAACTAACTGAAAAAGTAAGTAAATATCTTTAAATATTTTTAAGATACATGTTTCTTTTCTAGCCATAATAATGACAGGCTAATATCAGCCAGGAGATATGTGCAATTTTATTTATAGCCATTGCTTAATTTTACTGCTTTATACCAACAGACTTATTTCACTTAAACTTAAAATTGTCAATGATTTTTGTAAGGGCCATAGCTGAATAAATTTATCAGTTTTAAATCTGTCAGTAGATGATCTTTGAAAATACATGTTTAAAATTAAAATGCAATAGTTAATGAAATATACATGTATATCTCAACTGAGAGTGCTTGCACACAAAACATTTTTAACCCTTGATGAAATTATGTAACATGTTTGAATTCGGAACAGTCCAATTTAAGCATGGGGTGTTTGATATTAAAATATAATCGAGTTACAAACAGTATAGAGTTTGATCAGACTACATGTAATGTACAGGCTGGCCCGACTCCTTCATGTTAACAAAGGCTAATTACTTTAGGTCGTTAACATTATAAATGAAAGAGAACATTAACAACCAAATAGAATAAAAAGAGAATACCTACATCAACTTTCACCTGAATGTTGGATTTCTCACAGGTAACTATAACCTCCATTTTCATTTTTGTTACAGCTTCCTCAAATGTTTTCTTACAAGCTAGGCACTTAATTTTTCTATAATAAAACAAGTATTAGTTTGTGTTACTTCGGGGTTATTGTAATCTAGTTTTTAGAGTACAGATCAATATAATGGATGAATGTTACATTATTATACTACTACAGTAAACTCTACTTATAACAATATCGCTTATAATAATGTTTTTACCAGTCCCGAAGTGGATGCATGGAGTATTGAAAATAGGGGTTGCAAGTAGAACCACTGCCCCATTTATAATTACTAATGGTTAAACAATTCTAGACATTATTTTTGGATCAGATAATCTCTGTTGTCTTTCACTACCCTCCATTTATAAGTATTAACTCAAATTAGTTTCTAAGACAATAAAATGTAAAAATGGACAGTTTATCGATACTGTACCCCTGAGAAGATACATCCTGGAGTTGGTCACTGTTACAGTAGACACATGCTTCCCAGCTGTATGCTGAATCCTCGTCTACCTCAGTTATCTCCCCTGGTAAATTAATCATATACTATCAGGAGTGTATAGACTTTAGTTACATTATCACAATTAGTGGACATGATTGTATATGGCAACTTCTTAGCCTAACTGGTGATGAAGGCTCTTACAATAAAAATATCATGTACATGTATCAAACACACACTTTTTACGTGCTTTACAATGGAAAAATATCTTCCAATTAGGTCTCGCTTGTAAGACGCAGTCTCTACTTTGTAACTAAATTAAGATGGCCAAAAATGTGACTTATGACTGAGTATGTACAATAATCATATATTTGCTCAATCTTCAACAAGTGTTTCTAAACATCAAGCAAAGTATGTGACTTTATGTGAGAACTGCAACTTTATGTAGTACAGGGACCTCTATATTAAAAGGTGATTTCCAAATAATTGCCACATATTTTTTTGTGAATTTAGTTCTCTAAAAAGGAATACTAATAATTTAACTAAGATAACTATTTAAAATAATATATTAAGGAGCACAAAAAGTTTTATGTCAAGGTAAAGCTACCTTGAATGTGCCTGTCTAATATAATCAACAATTGAGGGCACATCTACTAAATAATACATCAAGAAATTTAAGTTAAGGAAAGTTACATTTAAAAACTTGCTAAAATTCTAACCTTTGATTATACATAAATCATCTTCGGTGACTCCTTTATGTATATCTGTTACATCAATGGACACCTGCTGTAATCTACTTATTTCTCTACTTAGTGAAGCATCAACGTTTAACATGTCATTTGATAGAGATATACTGGTATATTCATCAGCATGTAGTTCTCCTAAAATAATCGATATATACAACATTAACTAATGTGACAAAAGAAAATGTTTTATTATCCATTAATACTAAGACAAAGCAAGTTAACTGAACACTAGAAATTCTAAATATGACAGTCTTAATACAGTTAAAATGTTATTCTACAGATTAAAGAAAACTGTATGTATAAATAAATAAACACATTTTGCTTTTTTTTTCAAACTGAATTTTTTTTCAAACTTAATGTAGGATTTCTGACTTAACATGAATTTGTTCCATCCTCAAAATTTTTCCAGAATTATTTTCAAACAATACAATATACATGTGAATTCCCTTTCCGAGTGTGATCAAGGTTTATGAGGACCTGTTAACAATGCAAGTAGGAGAAAAAGACTATCCAGGTAAGTACTAAAAGAATCAACTAGTTTCTTAGTAATGAAATAGAATAAATCAACCTGATCTTTTTGTAACATATAAATACGTCAAGGTGTTGCAATTATAATGAATTTCTTAAATGAGAACAAGAAATATTTATGTGTAACAGAAATACAAAAAGAAGGATGAGAAAAATTCATTTTTTTAGTCGATTTATTTTGTCCTACAATCCAGCAAGGCAGACTCCCAAATATTATTATTTCTTTGAAGAGAAATATCCAACATATTTCCTTTTTTCTGTGTGTTTTATTAACCAATGAAAACAAAACTTACCCTGACTCAGAAAAAGATCCCTCAGAATGAGTACAGCCCTCTCTGACAAAGATGACAGTTTAGATGGGAAATCACAGGCACTGGATACATGTATCATACTGTACGAGTGAAGACTCCTCAAACTATAGTCTGTTACGTATAATATTGTCATATTTTCCTACAAAATAAAATATACAACATAAGTCATTCTTTCACATAATACATAACGAAAGTTCTTTCAAAACATTTACTTATAACATTCTTGGTTTTATGTCAACCTAATCCAGTTTTTACAGTGTTTTTTGTTGTTATTTATGCCGGGTTTAAAGTCACATTGATACTGTAAGGTAATAAGAGGATTTTCCACCTTTACTGGCCAAGGAAACATTTGTGCATTATTTCAGGCACAAGCTGACACCTGAGTAGAACCACCTATCTTTCAGATACCTGGATAGCTTCCATACAAAAAATAATGTAAATTCCCTGACAGGAATCGAACCCACAGATCTAGGAGGCAAGTAATTTGAAGTTGTATATTATAACTACTCAGCCATATTAGTCCCCAGTTTTCACAGATCACTTAATGTCATATGCCAGTGCTATATTTTTAACATTTAAATATTTGAATAGATATAGAACTATTTTTTTACTGTACCATACCTTTGAATGTATATAGAACACTTTAACAACACACGATGTTCTCCTCATAGCCTCAGATTTCCACACCTCAGACAGTTGTATATATACAGGAGATTTACAAGGTAAAATATTGCTGGAGCATTTTTCAAGAGTAAATGGTGACATATTAGTCTCATGAAGAATATAACAGAAACCTGGAGGTTCAGCCATTCGACCCTGAAATATAAATTATTCTTCTAATTAAGTTTTATTTTCAACATTCAAATGTTAATTTTTTCAAACACAAACAAGATATTCTGGCATAAAAATCTGTGCATGTAGGTATAAATTAACAAAGAAAAAAACGCTCATTAATAGATAGATTCTCTTAACCATGTGTCATTGTTGCACTTTTTTTAACATATGTGACCAAGGGCTCAATGTAAAAACTAGGGCCAGGAGTTATATTCGAATATTCCAATATTCGAAACACTACGGAATATTCGAACATTGAAAAGCGAATACAAATATTCGAAAAAACAGAAAGGTTTTTTTATTATTACTTTCAAATTTCACTTAACCCTTTCCCCCATGAGCATATTGTGAAAAAAGGCCGTTTTCACTGAAAAGCCTCGTGTTACAAGTTCAAACTGCTATGAAACTATGAAAAATGCTTCAATACTAATCAAACTTGGCACAAATGTTGACTGGACCATTGCCTTTGTAACAACATGCTCAGTCTTAAATTTCCTGTTACCATGGCAACGAGGGGACATCTCAAAATTGCCAAAAATCACTATTTTGCCTCGATTTTTTCCATCAAAATTTATTTCAAAGTGCTGCAACTTCTCAAGGGATTGAGATAGAGTCAAAGGCTTTTCAGCGTTGGTTACACATTACATTATGATCGACCTGGGGTCATTTTTAGCCTCTCACAAGTCCAAAATTTTCTTGGCGATGAGGGGGGACTCATTCAAACCCCCCTAACAGAAAGGGGCACATCCCCCTTCTGGCAACCCCCTGATGTATCTTTTGGATGGGGGACGGCGCCGAAAAAGTGCTCATTTTTTTTAGCAAAATTTCTCAAACGAAAACATGTGTTTGGGGCCCAAATAGGACATTTTTTCACTATTTGAGGCCTACAAAAAGGGGGGGGAGGGGGTCGAAAGTGCGTTGTTTCGCGTATATATGAGGTAAAGGGTTAAGAACGTAAAATTAAACCATTTTTACTTTACCAGGTGTTCACACGTTTGTATGACGCGTGTCAACGATTATCGCCAATTAACTGTGAAAACTTTGGGGTCTAGTTGATCAAAAGGGCACCCGTTTCACAGTTTGCAATTTACCTGTTTAACAGTTTATAATGTAATTTTTCTGAATTTTAATTACCTTATTTATTGTTTTCTGTGCTATAATCTTTCCGATTAATCAATAATTGTCTTAAATTTTGTGAAGACGAAAAAATCGACACTCATTAATCGGTGCTTTATGAAAGCATGGTAAGTGTCTATATATTCCGTCAGAATATATATATTCCGTAGAAATTAGACTCTGTGTGATATTTACTGCGTTATAGCTAAATTTATCTAAAGAATATTTTAAACCTTATCTAAAATTATAAATAAATAAAAAAAATATTTAATACAAGTTAAGTTTCAATATAATTATGTGTTATGGGGGCTTAGAGGCCACGGTAATTCATATTACTGTCAATCAAGTCAAGTGAGTTACCTCCCGTAAATAAGACAAATGATCAGCAGTCGGATTAACTAAACAAAAGGCAATCAAATTATAAATTCATTTCAAAAGTAAACATATATGTCGAATTACAATTTATAAAAATAAAAAACTTTTACGAAGTAATAAAGTTATTTTCAATCGTCGATAATTCCAAGCATATTATAGTAGTATAGTATTCGACGCAATCAATTTGGGATACGTATACGTCAACCAGAAATATTGGAACAAATGTTGTAAAAACGAATATTCGAATATATTCGAATATGGAAAACGAATATTCGAACATCAAATTCTTTATTCGTTCCCAGCCCTAGTAAAAACAGCTTATTTCAATGACAGCCTGTGTTGTTTTATTATCAAAACATAACTGTCATCACACTAGCATGTGAAAAACATGGCAAAATGGTTTCTTAATATGAAATGGGGTTCATGAAACGCAGAAATACAGATTAAGACATTTTAATGTAAGAATAGCACTAATGCACCTTTTTTGAAGAAGCACAATGACACATTTAAAGCCCGAGCCCAAGTCCTTGTGCTTCAGCAGACAATGATGTTCGAAAAAAAGGTGCAATAACCCTCTGTTATTTTGTGTGACAGGTAATTTTTGATATAACCTCATGACATTACATATTAACCATGAGTTATATTAAGAAATGTTAAATTGAAAACAACAAATGCCACATAATCATAACAATCTTAAAATAATGGCTGGTTACTTACCATCAAATTCTGTGACTCAGAACTATCTTGACTATCAATGACACATTTACCAGACCATACACTATCCACCATTGTAAACAGACGTTCATTTCTGAAATTGTCAATTTACATGGTTATAAAACTACATGTCTACAATGTTGATTTTAATTGGATAATCGTAAACTCTTTTTGATTCAGTAAATTTACAGTTTACCTCAAAGTAAGGAATTGAGCTGTGTTATACAATGTAAGTTAGTTCAAGTATGTATGAAAATATTGCTAGTGATTATATATATGAATTCAAATGACACATCTGCCAGGTATTTACCATTGTAGACAATTGATCACATTTCAAACTAACATTTATGTATTTATAACATTTTCATTAGAGGCAATAATAATTGCCACTTGCACCACATGTTTATGTATGTTAAGTGCACCATATGTTAAACATATGGGTACTTTTCTTGGAAACATCATACGTTTCAAACCATATGTAAAACATGGGTTTCACATATGTTTAACATGTTGGGCATTTTTTCCTGTGATAAATAGTTATGACTAACATCTTTATTAAATCTAAGGGCTGTAGGCCAAAGTGTTCTCTATAAACTGGCCAGACAAGGTTTAGAGGTCAAGGTTGCAGTGACCTTGACCATTGACCAACTTACTGTTAAATCATTAGAGGTGAGCATGATTGACCTTCACACCAAATCTTAGGACTGTTGGTCTCTTGTTATTGCTTATACAAGGTACTGTGGTCAACTTCACTGTGACCTTGACTTTTGACCAACCAATCAAGGTCACAGTGACCTTGGACAAACTGACCCCAAAATAGTATCATCTACAAGTCATGATCAACCTTCAATTCAAATATAAAGATTTAGGCCAAAGGCTTCTCTAGCAATTGGTTTGATATGGTCTTGTTTATAAAAAAGACAGAAAAATGAGAAGCAAAGCAATACTGTAACTCTACTTCTTTGAAAAAGGCACAATTAAGGAGCATAAAGATAATAAATTAAAAAGCTTTTCCCTTACCTATCCCTGATTAACCTTTCACGTACTGCAAGGCCAGTGAATTTAAATGTGTTATTCTCACAGGTATAAGTAGTAAAGTCAGCTCTAGCCAAAGATTTTGTTGATAGTTGCACTTCACATATACTTCCGCATTTATCTTCTACCAACAGGTGACATCTGTATGGAATATTATATCAATTTATTTCTTTTAAATAATACAGAATTGTATAAAATAATGTAAACAGCATTTGCAGATATAATGTAAATAACTACATGTATATATCAATATTCTTTATATTCCTTTAATTTTTACAATCACCAATTTCAAGCTGTGTAAAGAACCAATACCTTGTTTTAGAACTGCCATTTCTAACAGTGACTGCCCTATGAACATGTCCGCTAAATGATACTGTCCCACTATAACCATCTCCCCCACCATCTACAGCTGTCCTACATGACTCAATACTCTTTAATAAGGAGTCACAAATGTCAGGTTCCTTTGAACTACTTCCTGTTTTAGATATAGAAGGTTCACATGGTTTAGAAGAGACAGTGAATAAATGACTGGTGGAAGGGGTGTCCGCAGACTTGAGCAAGTTGAAGTTTGAATCTTTACCCTGAGTGGAGGTACTCTGTTGAGCCGGTACAGTTTCCTGAAATAAATAATTGGCCTGTTTTTAATTTTTCATTATGACATAGAATGCATAATACTCTTTTTAAGCATGTCTGTAGATGTCAATATTTCTTTTGGGGAAAAAAAGAGATGATTACCCATACTGAAAATATAATAAAAGATGGTAATTAAATATTTCATATGCATTAATATGAATAAAGCAAAGCATCAAAGTGAACTTTTAGACAGAATTTACCAAACATTTTATAATTCAACTCTAAGTTGCCCTACCTGAAATTGTCCTGGAGTTGATGGAAACTGATATGCTGGACAAAGAGTTTGAGAACAACATAAACCTGAAATATAATATAAACATTAACCTTATAAATGTTAATGTCAATATCGACATGCTAATGCCACAAGGATAGAGCCAGGCCCTCCTGTATATCATTACAATCTGCCCATGCTCTCTACTTTTGGATGCTCCTTAATTAGGCATTTTTGTTTAAAATATATGCTGAACACACAGACAATTCCCTTCATAACATGCGGTGAACACATGGACAATTCCCTTCATAACATGCCCTGAACACATTGGCAATTCCCTTCATAACATGCCCTGAACACATGGACAATTCCCTTCATAACATGCCCTGTACACACGAACAATTCCCTTCATAACATGCCCTGAACACATTGGCAATTCCCTTCATAACATGCCCTGAACACATGGACAATTCCCTTCATAACATGCCCTGTACACACGAACAATTCCCTTCATAACATGCCCTGAACACATTGGCAATTCCCTTCATAACATGCCCTGAACACATTGGCAATTCCCTTCATAACATGCCCTGAACACATGAACAATTCCCTTCATAACATGCCCTGAACACATTGGCAATTCCCTTCATAACATGCCCTGAACACATGAACAATTCCCTTCATAACATGCCCTGAACACATGGACAATTCCCTTTCAAACATGTCCTAGAAACATGGACAATTCCCTTCATAACATGTCCTTAACACTCGGACAATTCCATTCATAACAAGCCCTGAACATATGGACAATTCCCTTTACACAATTCCCTTAACTTTATTACATACCTTGAAAACATGTAAAAATTTGTTTATCTATAAAGTCAAGCCATGGACAATTCTGTTTCTTACATACCCTGAACACATGGACAATTCTAATTACTACATACTTTAAACATATGAACAAATCTATTACATACCCTGAACATATCAACAAATCTATTTTTTACATACCCTGAACACATGGACAATTCCATGAAGCTGTGACAACATTTGTCAGTTTATCAACATCATTGGAAGGTAACGTAACTGTGGTAATATCAGGTTGATGTACAATATGACAATATTTTGTACACAGTAATATTTGCTGCCCATCATTTAACTCTAGCTGCTGCCTGTAACATACAATAAAAATTTTTAAAAATTGCCGTTTTAGCCAAAATGATTCAAAACACATAAAAAAGAATATTTTCAGTGAAGATATCTGGCATGAAAAACAAGAAATTTTAAATATTCACAAAAAGCTATAATCCAGTCAAAATCTACATAACAGTTTCAAGTGAATACCTTCAGTACTTGATATGAGATTGCGAACAAAATTTATCTAAATTATTATATCACTGGGTACACAAAATGGAGTAGGATAGCAACACTGTTCTTTGAATAGTTAATAAACCAAACTTAAACAATTTACCATGGTGGAAATATTTTAAATTGACTTCCAATTTGCAGGTTTAACTGTTCTGATTGGCTGGCAGGAAACATTACAAGTCTCTCGTTACAAGTGTCGTCATCTCGAGATTTCTTAGATGGTGGTACATCACCCTCTGTCTTATCTTCTATGTCACTTTCTTTCAAATCTGAACCCGCCTGGCTAGCTTCTTTATTCTTACAGAGAACACATTTTACTAGCTGCATAGAGTAAAGGTTTTCAAAACCTATCACTTGGAGCTGAATTGATTTGGAATCTGTAAGTAAACAATATATGTATTTTAAATTAAAGTACATTTTGATGCCAGTTTCAACAGTGAATGAACATATTTTTAATACTGTTTCTTTCCATTTGTCAAGCTGGAAATCAATATTGCAGAATAAAACACTGTCATGTCAAGAAATTACAAATGTACCATGTCAAGAAATTACAAATGTACAAATGTAACTGAAATGATCATTTCTCATTCTTGAGTGTAATAATTCTTTGGTGTTAAAGGCCCATTATGCCTCAGAAATCAACTTAATTTCTCAAATAACTTTTGAATTTTTGATACCAGTTTTCAAATAAATAGGCATTTGCCATATACATATACATCTTCTGCAAATATGAGTAATAACTCTGTTTGCAAATGGTTTATTTATAGTGAATTAGTATTTTGTATGGACGTCAAAATACTCCTTTGTTTACAATATGCTTTATAACTTTTCGACACATTAATGTAAGTCCAGCGCTTCTTTTTCAGTTGTTAAAAATCTAATATGCCCTAAATCCATTATTCAAACATAATTAAACCCATGTTTAACATTTCTTAAGACCTGAATAATATGGACTTTTATGGCATAATGTGCCTTTAATGAACACACTTCTACATAAACTATTACATAACAAGGACGTGGATGCCTTAACATTTCACTGTTTTGTCTATGGACGGACAGTAAAAAACCAGATCTATATGGTGCATATAGATCTGATCCCCACAAAAAAAAGTTAATTTGCAAAAAGTATTAAAACGCATAATATGAAGGGGCAAAACTACAGACAGCCTAAGTTGAGGTATAATCATTGTTTTATATATTTAAGTGGTTAAATACCTTGTGAGGCTGATGGTTTGCCTTGTTGATGATTCCATATTCTTACTGCAGATTTATCTCTTGACTGAAGTCTGCTCAACTGCTCTGCTAAACCACTTCTATAATCAAAATTATTTATATAACACAACTTCATCAGTTCTTGCAAGTAATGAAAGTCCTTGAACTATTGAACTACTTATTGACTGTTCTAAATCCTAGTTCACAACTCAAATTCAGCATGACGAGGGTAAATTTTTCAGTATATCTTAGAGTCAGAAGTTGTCTACTGTGCTTACATTCATCATAAATTCCGACTGGTTAAACTGTTTAATTTTACAGAGGCTGGAGACCATAGGTGCTATAACTCAATGTTTCGTTCAAGATTAAGGTAGTATGACAAACAGACAAACAAACAGACCAAAGAAACAAAAAGAAAATCAGAGAGATAGACCCGTTCTATTGATCAGACGGCATACAAATCTATTTTTTTTTAATTTGAAATTAGATATGAATTTACTTTTTAAGCATTAATTTCATAAATAAATGCCTAGTACATACTCTAACAAACTTTTCCAACAATGATTCATATGTTTTATAACTGACATACTTGGAATGTTTCTTCCGTTTCTTGGCAGAATCTTCTACCTCTGGTTTATCAGTCTGACCCTCAGATTTACTGGGAGTTTTGAGCTGTAATGACTTTACCCAGTCACTACCCTTTACACCTGTACCAGCAACAGGAGATGTGGAATTCTGGGAACTGTCCTCATTTATGGACACTTGACTTACTGATTCCTGCTGCAAAATATCATAAAATCATCACAACAAACACAAGCACTGACAAAGAAAAAATATATGACATACACTTGCAAGGAGAGGCAAATCATATATACAAAATCCCCAAATATAATCTTTCTTTTTTAATGTTACGAGGCTATTATACATTGTTCACAAATTCCAAGTAATTTCTATATAAACTATTACTTAAAACACCAGAAGGAGTGTTTGGTTGTATTCATTTCAGTTTTGACCTATTAATATGAAAGTAAAATATGTCATATTTATATATGTCATGATATGTTTGTTAAAACTTCCATTTACAATGACTAGGCAGAAATCATTTTATGACATATTTATATATGTCATGATATGTTTGTTAATACTTCCATTTACAATGACAAGGCAGAAATCATTTTGCTTTATCATGATCAATAACACATATTACTAATATTTATGGTAGTTTTGATTCATTCATTATATGAGCTGCGTCACGACAAAACCAACATAATGGGTTTGCGACCAGCATCCGCGCAGTCTGATCAGGATCCATGCTGTTCGCTTACCAACTCTATAACAAGTACAGAAACTGATAGTGAACAGTATGGATCCTGATTAGACTGGGCGGATGTGCAGGATGGTCTGTATCCATGCTGGTCGCAAACGCACTTTGTTGGTTTTCTCATGACGCGGCTCATATATAGGAAGCTTACTTGATCTATAGAAGATTTTCCATCATCTTTGTTCATCTCACCGTCAGAATCATATCCCTGTATACCTATCACATCTTCAGACTAGAGGTCAGAAATAGAAGGTATAAAACAATTTATTATGCATTCCAATTTCAAACAAAATATAAATTTTTACTCATGTGAGAAAGTGCAAAGATTTCATAAATTAAGTTCTACATTCTAGATACAATGTATAACAAAAACAGTTTGCATGTTTTATTCTGAAATAATTATAATTATATAACATTTTAGCTGCCTACTTGAAGGTCTTTGCAATGACCCATAAATTTAGAGGGAACAGTAATGAAATCCTTTATAATTTACGTGTAAGATTCAACTATTAATGAAGTTATTGAGAGCCTGGTACATACCTTGACAGAGACAGCATCCTGTGTGGGCTGAGAGCCTGGTACATACCTTGACAGAGACAGCATCCTGTGTGGGCTGAGAGCCTGGTACATACCTTGACAGAGACAGCATCCTGTGTGGGCTGAGAGCCTGGTACATACCTTGACAGAGACAGCATCCTGAGTGGGCTGAGACGTTGGTACATACCTTGACAGAGACAGCATCCTGTGTGGGCTGAGAGGTTGGTACATACCTTGACAGAGACAGCATCCTGTGTGGGCTGAGAGCCTGGTACATACCTTGACAGAGACAGCATCCTGTGTGGGCTGAGACGTTGTACATACCTTGACAGAGACAGCATCCTGTGTGGGCTGAGACGTTGGTACATACCTTGACAGAGACAGCATCCTGTGTGGGCTGAGAGGTTGGTACATACCTTGACAGAGACAGCATCCTGAGTGGGCTGAGAGGTTGGTACATACCTTGACAGAGACAGCATCCTGTGTGGGCTGAGAGCCTGGTACATACCTTGACAGAGACAGCATCCTGTGTGGGCTGAGACGTTGGTACATACCTTGACAGAGACAGCATCCTGTGTGGGCTGAGACGTTGGTACATACCTTGACAGAGACAGCATCCTGTGTGGGCTGAGAGGTTGGTACATACCTTGACAGAGACAGCATCATGTGTGGGCTGAGAGGTTTGGTACATACCTTGAAAGAGACAGCATCCTGTGTGGGCTGAGAGGTTGGTACATACCTTGACAGAGACAGCATCCTGTGTGGGCTGAGAGCCTGGTACATACCTTGACAGAGACAGCATCCTGTGTGGGCTGAGAGGTTGGTACATACCTTGACAGAGACAGCATCCTCTGTGGGCTGAGACGTTGGTACATACCTTGACAGAGACAGCATCCTGTGTGGGCTGACACGTTGGTACATACCTTGACAGAGACAGCATCCTGAGTGGGCTGAGAGGTTGGTACATACCTTGACAGAGACAGCATCCTGTGTGGGCTGAGAGCCTGGTACATACCTTGACAGAGACAGCATCCTGTGTGGGCTGAGAGGTTGGTACATACCTTGACAGAGACAGCATCCTGAGTGGGCTGAGACGTTGGTACAATATCAGAATCATTCTGTAGATCAATAATCTCAGGAATGTCTTCAGATAACATCTTTTTCTGTGATCTCTAACATGGAACAAAACATTTTACCATCATATGTGTCACATGTATCACTAATCACATAAGAAACAATCAATTTAGCTTCTAATTTGTTCACCGTTTAATTTATAACAAGAATCAGTAATTCTTGCAAGAATCCCAATCATAACAATATATTTTATGGCATTTAGTTTGGCCGATATTTTCAACATAAATGATTTATTGTAATATGTCAACATGGCATTTAGTTTGGCCAATATTTTCAACATGAATGATATTTTGTAGAATGTCAACATTGCATTTGGTTTGGCCGATATTTTCAACATAAATGATTTATTGTAATATGTCAGCATGACATTTAGTTTGGCCGATACTTTCCTGATACTTTCAACATAAAACAATTTATGGTAATATGTCAGCATGACATTTAGTTTGGCCGATACTTTCTACATAAAATATGTAAACATAGCATTTAGTTAGGCTGATACTTTCAACATTAAAAAATTTATGCTAATATATAAACAAGGCATTTAGCTAGGCCAAGACTTTCAACACAAAACAATTTATGGTAATATGTAAATACGGCATTTAGATAAAGGACAATACTTTCAAAATCAATCAACCACAAAACACAGTACAACTAATTACTTAAACATTTACATTTTTGTAAGAACTGCAGGAGCACTTTCTATGTTCACAAAATATGCAATAAAAGATTATCTTACCTTTCTAGACTTTCCATCTTTCAAGTTTAAATCTGTATCTTTTAGTGAGTCATTAATCTCATCATTTCTTAAAGCCCTTTTCTGTATTGCCTGAAAAACAGAGAAAAAATAGTTAAATTCTTAGTGCTTCCACGAAACACCTACTTTATCAACAATGAAATTGACAATGTAAATACAATATAATCTTTAAAATGTATATGACTTGTATGTGGTAAACCATTTATTAGTTGTATATTTATATGAGAAATGGAGATTGTATAGTTGATGCAGCATCAACCAATACTTATCTTATTTATCATATAAGCCAGGGTGCAATACTGTAATAAACCCATTTAATAAAAAAAGTATTACACTAATGTAATAACACTTTGACGTGACATCATTTGGGTTACATAGAAACATAGGGATAAAGCACGCTAATGTTAGCGTCACACTGTAGGCACGTCAATGAAACATGACTATTTCACCTATTAACCGTTCTTATTTTAGAATAGTACATATATGTATATTTGTAAAGATTCAATACTAAATTTATTTACCTTTCTAAAAAAACATTATCATGCTTGCCAGAGGCTCTTAAAATATGATTTTATTCAACTTGTTCAATAAAGTAAGTATTAAATAGGTATTCATTCAGTATCCTCGATATGACCTCTTACTTTTAATGTTCATCAAATTATATGATACTTATACAGTAAACAAAATTTTATCAAAGAAACCTGCAAAAACCTGACCACAAATGTAAAAATCAGTTTATACGAAGGTACTTTTAATTTATCTCTACCTTTGACTGGCTATCATCCAGTGACTGTTTAGTAGGGGATGTATTTTTTGCTGCATCATCAGAGTCTGTTATCTCAACAGTATCCTCAGGTAAAACTTCCTCTCGACTTTTCTAAAAAAAAAGCCAAAGAAAAAAAAGGTGAATGTTTGATACAGCCATACAAGTACTATAACCCAATGATACATTTCTTCCTCACAGTTGGCAATTTCAGAATTAAGTGTGAATAATGAAAAGAAACATGATATTAAATGATGATGATGTGTCTTAAAATCATTCTAAGAATTAGCCTTTACAGGAACCAAACTTAAAGTTTTAAATTCTTACATTAAACAACTTGGGCGCTGAAACAATGGTAATATATATTACAGAAATATGCTCTGAACTGAATACAAAAATATTTTTTGTGTTCTTCTCAGCCAATTTTGATTTATAAGCATTTATACGCTTTTCATCCTTTGGCCATTTTGACCAAAACAACAGAATTGAGGGAATGATCTGAAATTTTGCACACACGTTATTGGTCCAGACATACATCAAATGTTAAAGTATTTCCAGCCCTATCAAGTTAAAAAAACAACAACAAAAACTCAGTGGAGTTCCTTAAAACCTGCTGAATTTGTGTAATTTCGTAATTCTGTGAATTTGAAACAGTCTACATAAAGTTTAAGGGATTTCCAGTGACTTTTCTAGGAATCGAAAAACAGGGGGGATAATTACCGAAAAGTGAGAATTTATTCCATTTGTTGATCTTTTTCCTTCTTACTCTATGTAAAAATTTTCCCCTGCCTCTCAAAAAATAGAGGAGAATTCTCAAAAATATGAGTGGATCCCTCATCACCCCTTCTAGAATAGACACTGGATTTCAATATAAGAACATAAAACTAGAGCTACCAACAGTACAGGGCCTGGACAGACAACATGGATGTGCAGGCTGTCCTGGCTTTATATTGACGGCAAAGACTGGTCACCTTTGGTTTCAGCATCCACCAGATGCTGCTATTTCATGTAAGGTTTGAACCATTTAGTAATAACTTTTTGTGTGCCCCACTTAAACTTAAGGAAACATACAAACATATTTCTTTCATACAGGTGTTTCGTAAGTTTTTTTCTTTCCAAAATTCAAACAAAATTTTGTAAACTGCAGGGAGCAGCTACATTGCAGGGCCCTCATTTTACAACTTTTGGGGCCTAAATTCAGTCCCATTTCCCTCTCCAATTGATATACATTTTCCCCCTACTTTTGAAAACCATTTTTTTTTAATTTGCCTGCCTAAAGATGAAGCCCCTCAACAACATCATATTGAAATTTGGTTTATGCAAAATAAAATATGTAATACTTAACATTATGAGTATTATGAGTATTTTTTATTAACAGAGAAAATTGTCCTATTCTTCTAAACAAAACGCCAAATTCCCCTTACCTCAGGGTTCTAGCCCCAGTATAAGGTAATTAAAGCTCTGTATAGCTTTACACACTTAAGCTTTTAAGACAATTATAATTCTAGATCTTTCTTAATAATCTAATAATAAAAGTACAACTTTCCACTTACAGACATAAAGAATGTTCCTAATGTCCAAATATATAGAATTCTATTTCTATCACAATTTATGTGTAAAATGTTTAACTGCTGAAGACACAATGTATACATTTGGTAAGAATAGACTCATTTTTCATTGGTAACAGTTTGCAAGAATACATGACTGAATTTTTACAACATATTTCAATATTGATCTTTATACCTGAAAAAAACAACAACACTCATTGTTTAAATTTATTCAATAAGACAACAGTGCAACATGTTTCAAAAATATACTATGCAAATCAAGTAAAACAAGCATTTGATAGTATTGCGGGCAATACAGTAGTCCCCTACCGGTCCCTCAAAAAGTTCTTTAATTGTCATACACTCCTGTGTATTGCCATTTATAATGAATTTGAGGCTGAAGTCTGTATTTGAAAATATCAACCACAAAACATAATAAAATAAGTTTGTCTATATCACAGTAATGTGTTAAGTTTCCATGCTTAGTAAGGAAATTATGTTTATACAACCTTGTCATATTATTACGATGTGGGATTTTAAAGTAAATCCTATAAGGAATGAAGAAGTTGGAGTGAAAATACCAGTTTCTCGAAAAAAATCTAAGTTCAAGGGGGACATAATTCTGGAAATAGTCTTGCTAGAGTATTTAACCTTCTCAAAAATGTCGAGTGATAATAAGAAACATATATATGAAGTTTGAAGTAGATACATTAGGAAATAAAGAAGTTATTTAAAAAGACAACATTTTTTTCCCCTAAAAAATCTAAGTTCAAGGGAGGTAATACTGATATTTTTTGTGCTAGAGTTATAAAACCTTGTCACATATGATGTAGTTGATGACCAGAAACTTATATTTTAAAGTTTGAAGTAAACACCTTAAGAAATAAAGAACATATAGTCAAAAAGCTGAAAAATTTAAATCAGAAATCTTGAAATTCAGGCTATTTGTTGCCATAGCAACCAGAATTTTCAACATAGGAAGAAAAGAAAAAGATGTGCATAATCTCCAGACTGCCATCTACCCATATTTCAAGTTTCATAAAAATATTTTCAATACTTTTTGAGTTATCACTGGATCCAGTTTATGTGTTAAATTTGCCATATTTTCAGACTATTTGTTGCCATAGCAATCAGAATTTTCAACATAGGAAGAAAAAAAAAAGACGTGCATAATCTCCATACTGCCATCTATCCATATATCAAGTTTCATAAAAATATTTTCAGTACTTTTTGCGTTATCGCGGGATCCAGTTTTGTGGACGGACGGACTGACGGACTGACAGACTGACGGACAGAAGGACAGACAGACAGACGGACGGAGGGTAAACCTAAAGTCCCCTCCGGTTAAACCGGTACGGTAGGGGACTAAAAACATCTTTAAAAACAATACTTGAGCCGTGTCATGACAAAACCAACATAGTGGGTTTGCGACCAGCATGGATCCAGACCAGCCTGCGCATCCGCACAGTCTGATCAGGATCCATGCTGTTTGCTTACAAACCCTATAACAAGTATAGAAACTGATAGCGAACAGCATGGATCCTGATCAGACTGCGCTGATGCGCAGGCTGGTCTGGATCCATGCTGATCGCAAACCCATTATGTTGGTTTTGTCGTGACACGGCTCATTTGTATTCTCTGTTGATTAATGAATCAAAACTGCTGTGTTTAATGTATATTTAATCTTTAACAACTGTTTCACACTTAGAAGTAAACAATTTTATATGAATTTTACATTGTTTCAGTTTTCCTTTGATTTTGTAACAGGTCCTTGAATTTATACAGAATTTAGTTTAGTTTGATTGTGTAGGAAGCTATAAGGTTATAGACACACTTTCTAAATTCATTCCTGGAACCAACCAGTACTGATCATTGAGTGTCAAGTTTCTTTCTCAAGGAAACAATTATAAGCCCCTGAAAGGGTTTGAACCCACACGGCTAGAGATCCATAGAATACTAGTACAACATGTTAACCACTGACTTATCATGACACTTATACAGGAAGTTCACAATGCTAGAGTAAAGGATTATGATCATCTAAAGTTTCCAGTGAGGGAATATATATTATGAAATCATGTTCGAAAACACTTACAAATAACCTTTCATTTTCTCAATGTACTAAACATTTTATAAGTCAATTTTTGACCTTCAAGTGTGGTCTTCACCTTAAGCTGGCACAAGGGTAAGATGGTTTCTGCACATTGCCCAGTTGGGGACCCCAACTTGGGGTGAACATTTGAGTAAAAGGTTGAAGAAAATCCTTCCATTAGTATAGAATTTATAGAGCGGACATGACATATTGTCTAGTATTGATTGTATGTAAATTTAAAGACTTAAAAAGGGGCATAACTTTGTCAAAATGCAATACAGAGTTATGAAACTTGACCTGCATATCTTATTTGTGACACCTCATATATCTTTTAAGTTTCAAGCAAATACCTGTGCTAGTTTCAGAAATATTCAAATACATGTTAAAATTTAAGAATATTTTCTAAGTCAATTTTTGACCTTCAAGTGTGACCTTGACCTTAAGCCGGCAAAAGGGTGACATGGGTTCTGCACATTACCTTGTTGAGGTGAACATTTGAGCCAAGATTGAAGAAAATCTTTCAATTAGTGTAGGACTTACAGAGCGGACACGACATACTGTGTAATATTTGATTGTTTGATATTTGACCTTCAATTGTGACCTTGATTATGAGCAGACACATGGGCAACATGGGTTTTGCACATCCCCTTGTTGAGTTGAACATTTGAGCCAAGTTTGAAGAAAATCCTTCAATTAGTGTAGGACTTACAGAGCAGACACGACATACTGTGTAATATTTGATTATTTGATATTTGACCTTCAATTGTGACCTTGCCCTAGAGCTGACACATAAGCAACATGGGTTCTGCACATCCCCTAGTTGAGGTGAACATTTGAGCCAAGTTTGAAGAAAATCTTTCCATTAGTGTAGGACTTACAGAGCGGACACGACATACTGTTTAATATATTTGATTGTGTTTGATATTTGACCTTCAATTGTGACCTTGACCTTGAGCTGACACATGGGCAACATGAGTTCTGCACATCCCTTTGAACATTTGAGCCAAGTTTGAAGAAAATCCTTCAATTGGTATAGGAGCTATAGAGTGGACACGAAAATGGAGACGGACAGACCGACTGACCGAACGACGCAACAAAGGGAATCCATTATACCCCCCCCCCCCCACACACACACATTTTGTGGTGGGGGTATAATAAGCAACAAATTTATGCATAATTATTTCACAAAGAGCATCCATGAATGACAAAGCTATGCAGAAAAGAAGGCAATCTATTCACAATCTTCAACTTAGACATACAAGTGTGACCTTGACCTTTGAACTGGATTTAAGCCCTATGTGTGACACATCATCCATCATGTCATACATAATTCTGCAAAATTATTTTAAAATCTATCCGGAATGGCAGCATTGCTGACCAGATACAACCATCTGCAATGCACTGACATGAAAAAATTCATGTCAAGACTTACAAGTGTGACCTTGACCTTAGAGGTAGGGACCTGATTCATGCTCACAACACTTTGTAAATTTTTAAATCTATCCAGAATTGACAGAATTGCTGATCAAACACAAATATTTAAAATCCATCCATAAGTTATGGATCGGACAAAGCTTGGATAGAAGGACAGCAGGGCTGACAGACAGATGGACACTACAAAAACTATATGCTTCCCCGTTTTGAGGTCATAAATACCAATCACAAGAATGCATTTCTAACAGACTAGTTTCGAGGTTCAAAATGATTTTGTATAATATTAACATGGTATGTGCCCATTAGTTCGCAATACATGTACTCTGTAACACTCAATGCGAAAATTCATATTTTTCTGAACATATCACTGGAAAAATCTTAATCACGATCCAAGATGTTGTTTTAAATAGAAAAAGAGTGAGCAGATGCTGCTATCTGTGAGCCTATCCCTTTGTTATAAAATTTTCACAAACAATTTTATTCAGTTATGTAGATATTGACTTGGTTCATATAGTTTATATATTGATGTGGTATAATGATGAGAATATGTTACATCTGTGTTACAGTGAAACAGTCTGTTCAAATGTAAAAACTAGCTGTAATGTATACCAATGATTTCATTATGACATCACAGGAATGAACATATAATTTTATTTTAATTATATCCTACTAGATTTAAGTCTGGACCACAAAAACTTGTATGCAAAATTTCAGATAATTTGCTTACTCAATTTTTCCAGAATAATCATTGAAATATAGCAGAAAAAGCAAACACAAAGGAACCCATAAATGAAGTGTTTCACTCAAATTGGGCTAAAGATGCACAACAAGTCAATTTTCAATTTAGTTTTAAGTATATTTCTTTCTTATCTTTTGCATATTTTTCTGTTTATGTTGATCCGTGTAAGTATGTCAAATTTTATGCTTTCAGGCTTTTTGATCTCAAAGGAGTCCAATAAAATGTAAAGAACTATCTTTTTGTAAAGTATTATTTCATAAAACACTTTGAAAAGTAATATCACACAGCCTTCTTACTTGCTGCTGAACTCTGTGTTTTAAGGTTGCTTTTTTTTAAGGAAGTCTAAAGAGGTCACCAATGGTCACAATACTGTACAGTATATTAAAAAAATTTAAAAAAAAAAAAATGTAAAAGTACATGGTCCAATATTATTAACCCATTACTTCATATAAACGCCTTTTAACGCCTTTTTCATCCCCCCCCCTTTTGTTGTCTCAAATGTTGAAAAAATGCATTATTTAGGCCCTTAACACTTGTTCTTGTTTGAGAAATGTTGTTAAAAAAAGTGACCACTTTTTCGGCGCGGCCCCCCCAACCAAAAGATACATCAGGGGGTTGCCAGAAGGGGGATGTGCCCCCTTCTGTTTGGGAGGTTTGAAGGGGGGCGGAGTCGCCAAGAAAATTTTGGACTTGTGAGAAGCTATAAATGACCCCAGATTGATCATAAGGTAATGTGTAACCAACGCTGAAAAGCATTTGACTCTGTCTCAATCCATTGAGAAGTTGCAGCACTTTGAAATCAATTATGATGGAAAAAATCAACGCAAAATAGTGATTTTTGGCAATTTTGAGATGTCCCCTCGTTGCCATGGTAACAGAAAATTTAAGCCTGAGCATGTTGTTGCAAGGGCAATGGTCCAGTCAACATTTGTGCCAAGTTTGATTAGTGTTGAAGCAGTTTTTATAGTATTATAGCAATTTGAACTTGTAACGGGAGACTTTTCAATGAAAACAGCCATTTTTCACAAAATGCTCATGAAGTAATGGGTTAATGAATTCTGATTATTGCTCTGATGATATTATGAGGTTATTATACATGATTGACTACAAAACTGAATTCTATTGGATGAGTACACAGCTGTTAAACACATACTGAATGACCAAGTCCAACATAGGTTTTGCACCTGTGTGAAAAGTCCAATAGAATCAGTATTGTATTTCACACCTCCAATTTTTAGCTCACCTGTCACAAAGTGACAGGGTGATCTTTTGTGATCTCTTTTCGTCCGTCGTCCGTCCGTCCATCGTCTGTAAACTTTTTCTTTAAATAACATCTCCTCATAAACCACTGAGCCAATTTCATCCAAACTTCACAGGAATGTTCCTTTGGTGGTCACCTTTAAAAATTGTTCAAAGAATTTAATTCCATGCAGAACTCTGGTTGCCATGGCAACCGATAGAAAAAACTTAAAATATCTTCTTTTAAAAAACCCAAAGAGGTAGAGCTTAGATATTTGGCATGAAACATCTTCTAGTGAGTGTCTATCAAGTTTGTTCAAATAAAAGCCCTAGGGTCAAAATTGGCCCCGCCCCAGGGGGTCATTGATTTTCCCTATATGCATATTAAGTAAAAACTTATAAAATCTTCTTTTAAAGAACCCAAAGAGCTAGAGCTAAGATATTTAGCATGAAACATCTTCAAATAAGTGTCTATCAAGTTTGTTCAAATAAAAGCCCTGGGGTCAAAATTGGCTCCGCCCCAGGGGGTCATTGATTTTCCCTATATGCATATAGTAAAAACTTAATAAAATCTTCTTTTAAAGAACCCATAGAGCTAGAGTTTAGATATTTAGCATGAAACATTTTCTGATGGGTGTCTACCAAGTTTGTTCAAATAAAAGCCCTGGGGTCAAAATTGGCCCCGCCCCGGGGCCAATTTATTTCTCTTATATGTGTTTAGCAAAAACTTAAAAAATCTTCTTTGAAAAAAAACAAATAGCTAGAGTTTAGATACTAAGCATGAAACATCTTCTAGTGAGTCTCTACCAAGTTTGTTAAAAAAAAAGCCCTGGGGTCAAAATTGGCTCCGCCCCGGGGGACATTCATTTTCCTTATTTGTGTATAACAAAAACTTAAAAAATCTTCTTTGAAGAAACTCAAATAGCTAGAGTTTAGATATTAAGCACGAAGCATCTTCTAGTGAGTGTCTACAAAGTTTGTTCAAATAAAAGCCCTGGGTCAAAATTAGGGCCCGCCCCGGGGTAAATTGATTTTCCTTATATGTGTATAGCAAAAACTTAAAAATTCTTTAAAAAAAACCCGAATAGCTAGAGTTTAGATATTAAGCAGGAAACATTTTCTAGTAAGTGTCTAAAAAGATTGTTTAAATAAAAGCCCTGGGGTCAAAATTGGCCCCGCCCCAGGTGTGTCACTGTTTTTAACTAAATGTGTAAAGAAATAACTTGACCAGCTAGACCTTAGATGTTTAGCATGAAACATCTTCTAATGGGTGTCTACCAAGTTTGTTCAAATAAAAGCCCTGGGGTTTAAACTGGCCCCGCTTCAGGGGCCTATATACAGGTGAGCGACTTCAGGGCCATCATGGCCCTCTTGTTTACATTTTGATGGAACTTTGTTACTTCAAGTACAATCTTATATGATTCATTTGGACTGGGAAAGAGAAAATGTGGCTAGATGGAGTACAATAGTAATACAATATACATATGTATATGTTTTTTTTGGAATCAGAAACTGAAAATGATGCTAAATAGATATGGTTGCATCCAGTAATGAAAAAACTTATAATATCTTCTTTTAAAAAACCCAAAGAGGTAGAGCTTAGATATTTGGCATGAAACATCTTCTAGTGAGTGTCTATCAAGTTTGTTCAAATAAAAGCCCTAGGGTCAAAATTGGCCCCGCCCCAGGGGGTCATTGATTTTACTCTATATGCATATAGTAAAAACTTATAAAATCTTCTTTTAAAGAACCCAAAGAGCTAGAGCTAAGATATTTAGCATGAAACATCTTCTAATGGGTGTCTACCAAGTTTATTCAAATAAAAGCCCTAGGGTCAAAATTGGCCCCGCCCCAGGGGGTCATTGATTTTCCCTATATGCATATTATTAGTAAAAACTTATAAAATCTTCTTTTAAAGAACCCAAAGAGCTAGAGCTAAGATATTTAGCATGAAACATCTTCAAATAAGTGTCTATCAAGTTTGTTCAAATAAAAGCCCTGGGGTCAAAATTGGCTCCGCCCCAGGGGGTCATTGATTTTCCCTATATGCATATAGTAAAAACTTAATAAAATCTTCTTTTAAAGAACCCATAGAGCTAGAGTTTAGATATTTAGCATGAAACATTTTCTGATGGGTGTCTACCAAGTTTGTTCAAATTAAAGCCCCTGGGGTCAAAATTGGCCCCGCCCAGGGGCCAATTTATTTCTCTTATATGTGTTTAGCAAAAACTTAAAAAATCTTCTTTGAAAAAAAACAAATAGCTAGTGTTTAGATACTAAGCATGAAACATCTTCTAGTGAGTCTCTACCAAGTTTGTTAAAAAAAAAAGCCCTGGGGTCAAAATTGGCCCCGCCCCGGGGGACATTCATTTTCCTTATTTGTGTATAACAAAAACTTAAAAAATCTTCTTTGAAGAAACTCAAATAGCTAGAGTTTAGATATTAAGCACGAAGCATCTTCTAGTGAGTGTCTACAAAGTTTGTTCAAATAAAAGCCCTGGGGTCAAAATTGGGCCCGCCCCGGGGTAAATTGATTTTCCTTATATGTGTATAGCAAAAACTTAAAAATTCTTTGAAAAAACTCGAATAGCTAGAGTTTAGATATTAAGCAGGAAACATTTTCTAGTAAGTGTCTACAAAGATAGTTCAAATAAACGCCCTGGGGTCAAAATTGGCCCCGCCCCAGGTGTGTCACTGTTTTTAACTAAATGTGTAAAGAAATAACTTGACCAGCTAGACCTTAGATGTTTAGCATGAAACATCTTCTAATGGGTGTCTACCAAGTTTGTTCAAATAAAAGCCCTGGGGTTTAAACTGGCCCCGCTTCAGGGGCCTATATACAGGTGAGCGACTTCAGGGCCATCATGGCCCTCTTGTTTACATTTTGATGGAACTTTGTTACTTCAAGTACAATCCTATATGATTCATTTGGACTGGGAAAGAGAAAATGTGGCTAGATGGAGTACAATAGTAATACAATATACATATGTGTATGTTTTTCCGGAATCAGAAACTGAAAATGATGCTAAATAGATATGGTTGCATCCAGTAATGATTTATATTGGAAGACCACAATTTCTGGACTTTCACTGGTTAGTAATATATTAAATGTGGGAAATAAAGTATTATGATACACTGCTATAAGTGCTACATGTACATCTGTTTAAACTGTTTGAACAGTTACTGTTGTTTCATACACTTGTAAATGATTACTATTTCGCTTATTGCAAAGTTTGCTTATTGAGGAGGCTGCTGATCACTTCTTGCAAATTTTGAATTGGGGATTTTTTATTTATAAAACCTAATTAGTGGTCACATTTTGTGATCCTTTTCATTTTCAATATCTTATTTCCTTTCTTTTATAGCAGTCCAGGCTAGGCCTCCAGGGTCAAGATCAGCAGAATCCACCCACTTTTAATGTAATCTTATTTCATGTATGTGCTAATATGTTCCGCATTTTTATCTAGATATATATTATTTTATTCACTTATGATACAGTATAGATCTTTTAAGCATATCCTTAACATATCATTACTATTTATTAATTATTATTATTTTACTTTAAATTATAACATTTAGTGTCTACATCCCACATTATAGTAATTTAATTTGTCTTGTACCATTTGTCTTTCAAAGTTTATCATAATGTGCTTCTTTTATGAGTTTTATGTTTATATGCATGTATGTCGGTCAAAAGCTATACATAGCTTATGTTTTGTAAAATGTTATATATGTATACCGACAATAAATAAATTTTGATTTGATTTGATTTGATTTATTACTTTATGACATATGAAAAGTCAGAGAAAAGGCTGTACAAATTCTCATTTTCATATTTAAGTCAAGATAAAATCAAATCACTAACATATAGGTATAACAGAATAAAAAGAACCATGGTAAAACTCAGTAAGACTTTCAAGAAAAGACTCCTTGTCTATCATTTTAGTCTGAGGAACAAATAAGCATATGGGTAGAACTCAACATGAACATGGAAAAAATAAGCATATGGGTAGAAACTCAACATGAACATGGAAAAAATAAGCATATGGGTAGATACTCAATATGAACATGGAACAAATAAGCATATGGGTAGATACTCAACATGAACATGGTACAAATAAGCATATGGGTAGATTCTCAACTTGAACATGGAAAAAATCAGCATATGGGTAGATTCTCAACAGGAACATGGAGCAAATAATATGAGTAGATTCTCAACATGAATATATCTTATATTTCTAGTTGAATTTGAATCTACAACATTTAATATGTTGATTCACCTCAGAGACCCCACATCTCATTTCCTAATTTAAACCAATAATGTTACAGATGTTCATGTCATGTATTAATGACTTATAATGTATGTCACAAGTGCTTGTATATTACAAGGCTAGCGTGTACACATGTGTTCCCTAGCTGGTATGACTCAACTTAATAACTGCTTAATTTTCATTTGAAATTAAAATGCATAGAATGGGTTAATAAACATTAAGTTAAATTATTTTTACATTGCTTCTTCTGGTAGATCGTCTTGCTGGTGCACTAGTTTTTGGTGTCTTCTGACGTTTAGGTTTCTTCACAACTGGTACAATTTTCTCCACTTTCTCATCTTCACTTGAACTCCATGTGATACTTTGACCTATTTTAAAATATAATACCACACATTTCTTAAACATTGTGCATAATAAAATACATGTTTCAAAACAATAACTGACAAACAGAGATAAATGTATAAGAATATATTTGCTTAATAAGATAAAACAAGCAATTATCATAGTATTGCAAGCAATCCATAAGTCCCCTACCGGTTAGAACCCCAGCAACTCTCTGATGGGCCATTGGCCAGTCAATTTTACCAGTGAATGAATGACATGAATGAACTTAAATCTTTTGAGTTCTAAGTTTTTCTATATCACAGTAATGTGTTAAGTTTCCCTGCCTAGTAAGAAAATTATGTTAATACAACCTTGTCATATTATTACGATGTGGGATTTTAAAGTAAATCCTATAAGGAATGAAGAAGTTGGAGTGAATAATACCAATTTCTTGAAAAAAAACTAAGTTCAAGGGGGACATAATTCTGGAAATAGTCTTGCTAGAGTATTTAACCTTCTCAAAAATGTTGAGTGATAATAAGAAACATATATATGAAGTTTGAAGTAGATACATTAGGAAATAAAGAAGTTATTTAAACAAGAGCTGTCGGTAGGACAGCAATGCTCGACTATTCTTAGTGCTTGATTGTAAAAAAAAATGCTTGATACAGTTACCTCCTCCTGTTTACAGGTTGGGGTAATGATGGTGAACAAGTGTGCAAAGTTTTAAAGCCATATGTCAATGGACTTTGAAAATACTTGAGGTATTACAAAAACTTTAACTTAAATTCTAAGTCGAAAAAGGGGCATAATTCTGTCAAAATGCTTGATACAGTTACCTCCTCCTGTTTACAGGTTGGGGTAATGATGGTGAACAAGTGTGCAAAGTTTCAAAGCCATATGTCAATGGACTTTGAAAATATTTGAGGTATTACAAAAACTTTAACGTAAATTCTAAGTCGAAAAAAGGGGCATAATTCTGTCAAAATGATTGATACAGTTACCTCCTCCTGTTTACGGGTTGGGGTAATGATGGTGAACAAGTGTGCAAAGATTCAAAGCCATATGTCAATGGACTTTGAAAATATTTGAACTATTACAAAAACTTTAACGTAAATTCTAAGTCGAAAAAGGGGCATAATTCTGTCAAAATGATTGATACAGTTACCTCCTCCTGTTTACAGGTTGGGGTAATGATGGTGAACAAGTGTGCAAAGTTTCAAAGCCATATGTCAATGGACTTTGAAAATATTGAAACTATTACAAAAACTTTAACATAAGTGGTTACGCGGACGCCGACGCGGACGCCGACGCTCGGGTGACTACAATAGCTCTACTTATTCTTATCGAATAGTCGAGCTAAAAAGACAACATTTTTTTTCATAAAAATTCTAAGTTCAAGGGAGGTAATACTGATAATTGTTGTGCTAGAGTTGTTAACCTTGTCACATATGTGGTTGATGATCAGAAACATATATTTAAAGTTTGAAGTAAACACCTTAAGAAATAAAGAACTTATAGTGAAAAAGCTGAAAAATTTAAATGAGAAATCTTGAAATTCAGGCTATTTGTTGCCATAGCAACCAGAATTTTCAACATAGGAAGAAACGAAAAAGATGTGCATATTCTCCAGACTGCCATCTACCCATATTTCAAGTTTCATAAAAATATTTTCAGTACTTTTTGAATTATCACTGGATCCAGTTTATGTGTTAAATTTGCCATATTTTCAGACTATTTGTTGCCATAGTAACCAGAATTTTCAACATACGAAGAAAAAAAAAGACGTGCATAATCTCCATACTGCCATCTATCCATATATTAAGTTTCATAAAAATATTTTCAGTACTTTTTGCGTTATCGCGGGATCCAGTTTTGTGGACGGACGGACTGACAGACAGACAGACGGACAGACAGACAGACGGACGGAGGGTAAACCTAAAGTCCCCTCCGGTTAAACCGGTAGGGGACTAAAAATAGAATTGGGTTCCTAATAAAAAATATAATATAAATTATATATACATATATATATATACAGGTATATAAAAATCATTCAGTATTTTACACTATATTAATAGGACCATGATCATACCAACAACAGATATCTTACTTTTGTCTTCCTCATAGCCAAATGCCAATTTTTCAAATATATTTCCATGACTGAATACAGATTCAGAAGATTTTCTTTTCCCTGGCTCTATTTTCTTTTTTGTTGCACTTCCACTGTCAATATTAAAATCTGCAAACCCTTCCGCACATCGGGACCAGTCCAGTGATCTATTTTTAGATGCTGACATAGTTTCATGGCCTTAAAATAGAAATAAAAGTAATCTCTAGGCATTTCTAGTATATCCTATTTTGATATTAACAACCTTTTGGAATTAACCTTTTAACTGAATTACAAATGGAATGAACCTGTAATGTTAAATTCAAGCATTCATTAATGGATGTTCTTGCATTACTGAATACCTTTTTTCATTTGAAAATTCATCTCCTCCTTTCATGTCATGGAATAATGCAATATAAAGGGAGATAATTAATTCTTGAAATTAATTAAGATTGAAAAAATGTGGCTATTCTTCAAGAAAAATTCACAACTGAGAACAATGTCTGACGTTTTTTTATATTTTAAGCTTTAAGGGCATAAAGCTATAGTTTACAAAATATTGTTTAAAAAGAATAATTTAAAAATATCTGTATGAAATAAATATGTTTTGTGTTTTTTCCTCAATAAAAGCAGATGGTGCATGAGCAAACTCTTTGCTTAGCAGTCAAAACCCTTTTTAAGACAGCAGCATAATATTTTGTTCCAGAACATTTTATTCAGTTTCTGTACTATATTTACATGTTAAACTAGAACTATCACTAAATGTGATTAATACCCCCACAAGACTGCTTAGGAAATGAGGATGTTACTAGTAACAGAATACCTTGTAAAAGAATTGAAATATACAGTTATGGTTGTGGGCAATTAAAGATAGTTGTGGTTCTTGTATGTTGCATTTCCTTTCAATGTGGTTGGCCATTGATGAAGTTTAATTGAATAACTCTGTAATAAGTCCAGAAAGACAAAGAAAAGGAATAAAGGGCAATAACTCTATAAATACTAGAGTTATAGTTCTTGTGCACTGCACTTCCTCTTATTGTGCTTGACCATTGTATGAAGTTGTTTTGAATTCCAACCAGTACGTGTTAAGTTATGCTCCTGACAAGGAAAAGTATCAAAGGGCAGTAACTCTGTATTTTGTCAAAATGGAGTTATGGCTCTTGTGCACTGCACTTCCTTTTAATGTCCTTGACAACTGTATGAAGTTGTATTGAATTCCAAACAGTAGTTTTCAAGTTATGCTATGGACAAGGAAAAGTATAAAAGGGCAATAATTCTGTAATTAGTCAAGATGGAGTTATGGTTTTTATGCACTGCACTTCCTTTCAATGTGCTTGACCATTGTATGTAGTTATATTGAATTCAAACTATTAGTCTTCAAGTTATGGTCCGGACAAAAAAATGCAATGGAAAAGCAACAAAGGGCAATAACTCTGTAATTACTTTAGATAGAGTTATGGTTCTTGTGCACTGCACTTCCCCTTATTGTGTTTGACAATTGTATGAAGTTGTTTTGAATTCCAACCAGTTGTTTTCAAGTTATGCCCCTGAGAAGGAAAAGTAACAAAGGGCAATAACTCTGTAATTAGTCAAGATAGAGTTATGGTTCTTGTGCACTGCACTTCCTCTCAATGTGCTTGACCATTGTATGTAGTTATATTGAATTCAAACAATTAGTCTTCAAGTTATGGTCCGGACAAAAAAAAGCAATGGAAAAGCAACAAAGGGCAATAACTCTGTAATTACTTTAGATAGAGTTATGGTTCTTGTGCACTGCACTTCCCCTTATTGTGTTTGACAATTGTATGAAGTTGTTTTGAATTCCAACAAGTAGTTTTCAAGCTATGCCCCGGACAAGGAAAAGTAACAAAGGGCAATAACTCTGTAATTAGTCAAGATAGAGTTATGGTTCTTGAGCACTGCACTTCCTCTCAATGTGCTTGACCATTGTATGTAGATATATTGAATTCAAACTATTAGTCTTCAAGTTATGGTCGGGACAAAAAGAAGCAATGGAAAAGCAACAAAGGGCAATAACTCTGTAATTACTTTAGATAGAGTTATGGTTCTTGTGCACTGCACTTCCCCTTATTATGTTTGACAATTGTATGAAGCTGTTTTGAATTACAACCAGTAGTTTTCAAGTTATGCCCCGGACAAGGAAAAGTTACAAAGGGCAATAACTCTGTAATTAGTCAAGATAGAGTTATGGTTCTTGTGCACTGCACTTCCTCTCAATGTGCTTGACCATTGTATGTAGTTATATTGAATTCAAACTATTAGTCTTCAAGTTATGGTCCGGACAAAAAGAAGCAATGGAAAAGCAACAAAGAGCAATAACTCTGTAATTACTTTAGATAGAGTTATGGTTCTTGTGCACTGCACTTCCCCTTATTGTGTTTGACAATTGTATGAAGTTGTTTTGAATTCCAACCAGTAGTTTTCAAGTTATGCCCCGGACAAGGAAAAGTAACAAAGGGCAATAACTCTGTAATTAGTCAAGATAGAGTTATGGTTCTTGTGCACTGCACTTCCTCTCAATGTGCTTGACCATTGTATGTAGTTATATTGAATTCCAACCATTAGTCTTCAAGTTATGCTCCGGACAAGGAAAATGCAACGGACGTCTGGACCGACCGACCGACCGACCGACCGACCAACCGACCGACCGACCACCGGGTGACTCCTATATACCCCCCCAAACTTCGTTTTTGGGGGTATAATAACAGAAACATTCTATTTTGCAACTCTGTTTAGAATCAACCATAACATTCTGGAATCCAGGATTATGGAAACAACATAATTTTACCACTTATATGTATCATAAAAATATTTCATTACATACAGCTAAAGTATATAGAGTTTATTCAGTGAAATTTTAACAATTAAGAAACCCAAAGGAAGTGACCCAAGGTAGTGACCATGGCTTCTTAATTGTCAAAATGTTTACTTAATAAAAACTAACTTATTCAGTGTTTAGCCTCATTTGACCCCGCTGGAATGCCTCCAGCCAATAGAAAGTATGATGGGTGGAGTTTAGGGGGCATATTTCATTTATCAGTTATGTCATTTAATGTTTAAATAACAAAGGTGAGTCAGGTTACAGAGTGCACAGTGTTCATATCTGTATCCCTTAAAATGTTGCAATTTTCTGAAAAATATTGGATGTGAATGATTTTTGTGATATCAACATTAGCCCTTCCATGTGCAATTTTGTTGCTGAGAGTTTGAGGACACTTTCATATGACGTTAAATATACTGAAACAATATGTAAAGAGGAGTGAAACTTTACCCTTCATGTGCCTGTGTGCATAAACTGATAAATGTTTAAAAGAAAATCCTCATCAATTTATGATTTATACATGCTAGATCAAAATGTTAAAAATGCTTGTGTTTTTCTATGTTTTCTCCATGGCATTATAAACAAAATGACCATAAAAAACGGTAGTAAAGAAAAAATTGACTTTGTTCTCACTTAAAATATTCTACCAATGTCAAGTTGTCTTAATTATAAGGCGGGGCACCTATATTCAGTTTACACATGTGCACTTTATTCCAAACTTTTAATGATTGAGAGTTCAACTTCATAAATAACAACAAGTTTATCTATTACAGTTAAACTTCCTTCGCTCGAACTCTGGATCGCTTGAATACCTCCCTTTGCTCGAACTCATCGCCCAGTTCCGGCAAAATTCCTATCCTATATGTTATATATTGTTCTACCTCAGATCGCTCGAACACTGATCCCTCAAACTTTTGAACCTGATCTCTGGTCCATTGGGCAGAAATACAGTTACAACCACACCATTTTGGTCAAACAAAAAAAGGCAACAAAAGTTGCGGTCGACAGGTACTAAATAAGTGACAGCCGGCGACACGTTTTAAACACCTCGTGATCGTGATAAAGGCAATTAATGTTAATTGATACAAAACTATAGGTGTTGTAACCGAATTGTTTGTTATGATAATATTGTTTATTTGCCCTCTTCAGTAACGATAAAAGGAAAATAACTCGTGAAATAAGTTAAATGTGCAAGTCAATAAATAGATGACGTTTACCCCGGACGGCTTTAATCAAAACCTTGGTGCATGTAACGTGAATATCTATAGAATGATACTTGTATGTGTGTTTATTTTAGTAAATGACTACAAATAAATGCTGCTGTTAAATGTCGTTGTTTTTTAAATAATTAGTTAATTCATCGTTTAAAATTCATTTTATCCCATAATACACATAAAAATATATTTTGAATATTGTTCAATAAGATTGGAAAACGATTGCCCAATCGACTCAACCATTTATAATATGCATGAATATAGATTTAAACATGTACCGTTAATACTCATTTTAAAATTCTTAATATTTAAAAGAAATGATGTATTCGACAAACTGATGTACTAACAAACAATTATACAGACATATTTATCATTTGACGGGTGTAAGCTGAAGAACGTTTAGGCCTATGCCCAACGTGATAATAGTTCAACCTCGGTTGGCTCGAACTACTGATCTCTTGAACAAATTTGCACAGACCCTCAGAGTTCAAGCAAACGAAGTTTGACTGTATTTGTAAACACTTCTGCACTTCTAATGGGTTAGTAGCCAATTAATGCAGTCTGCGTACAAATAGTGGATGCAAAACAAACTATTTAAGCTGTTGGGAAATCAATATTTAAATTAAAATTTTTTCCCAAGTTTGGGGGTGATTACCCACTTTAGTAAACCTTCATGATAGACATGTTCTGAAATAGCAATCTTGAAATTTTTTTGCTTCATTTTTCTTTGTCCTTTAATACCCCTTCCTTGCAGATTGTTTATTAAAATTTACAATAGATGATTTCTCCGCATTTTTAAAGTCTTTTAGACAAAGAGGGTGACATTTGTGCATCACTTGACATAGGTTTAAAGTATTAACATCTGTAGGTTTCTGGACACACAGTTATCAGAATATGGCCCGGGACATATACGTCCGTATACATCAAGATACACTGCAACCCTGTTATAACACTCATGTCTACTAAGTAAGAAAATTAACAAAGGGCAATTAGTCTAAAATCATGAAGTACAGAGTATCAGTTTTTGTGCAGAGCACTAGCTTCTTCTTAATGAGATCTATCATCCTATGAAGTTTCAAGTCCTTAGCTTTTATACTTTAGTAGGAGAAATGCCCCGAACAAAAATTAAATATGAAAATTAACAAAGGGCAATAACTCAAAAATAAAGAAGTACAGAGTAACGATTCTTGTGCACTTATAAGAAGCATGCATACCAAGTTCGGAGTCAATCCAACTTTTAGTGACCGACTCATGCTCCGCACAAGCTTAAGGGGACGCCGACAACAACGCCGCAGACAAAAGTTGCACCTATATGATGCCAATTCAAAGCATGTTGTCCCGTAACTTTTGTTGTCTTTTTCTGTGATTTTCAATATATTTCTCCCAAAGGGACAAGATATCAGGTTCAAGCAATCTGAGGTAGGACAATATAAACTATATAGGAACTTTGTCGTGACTGGTGATGAGTTCAAGCAAAGTGAGGTATTCAAGCTACTGATTATGTTTAAAAGAAACCGAAAACTTTCAAAAATTATCAATCACAAATGTTAGCCACAGTTAGCCAGTACAGTTGTAGAAAAAGCTTCCAGCCTAAGTTGTGTCCCTTTAGTTTAAATCAGATGCCATTTATGTGCTGTCTCAATAACTGTTTTGTTTTAAAAGAAAGTGCATACTTCTTTCATTGATTTTGGACTTGTGTGATTTACATTATTCATTGCCATTTGCGTATCACACCTACAATCAGTGTTTGTTCTAGGAGGGGGATTGGGGGATTCACCCCTATTTTTGAGAATTCCCCCTAGTTTTTCAGAGGCAGGGGGAAAATTTAACATAGAGAAAGAAGAAAAAAAATCAACAAATGTAATAAATTCTCACTTTTCGATAAAAATCCCCCGTTTTTCAAATCCTAGAATAGACACTGACAATTTGAGATTATTATACATTAACAATTCCATATATGACTGATCAAAAAGCATGCTTTTCACATCTTCTGTTCTCAGGAGTCTCCTAATTACTGATAATTAATTAGTTACACTGTATGAAGAAAATTATAGTATTTATTTTAATGAAGAAATCAAAAATATAATGTTTTTACAGAAGGAGAAAAATGTCAAGTAACTTTGTCTTATCCAAAAGTTTTATGTGCTGTTAATATGTTTTGTTTTAAAGAAAGTGAACCTTCATTATTGATTGTGTGATTTACATTAATTCAATACCCATTACGTACACACTAAATCATGTTGTTCTAGGAGATGGGGATTCACCCTATTAGAATTATTATTCAAAGGGGGGGAATTTAAAAATAGTCAAAAATTGAAAAAATTGTATAAATTCTATTTTGTTAAAAATCAGTCAAATCCTAGATAGTGACCGAAATATACTCGACGAATATGGCCGATCAAGAGGGCTGCTTTTTCGACTCTTTGGTTTAGGGCCTCCTTTTTAGGTATACACATGTACTTGACTGTCACATTGAATAAGTGTTATAGCAGATACAGCAGATTTATGATTGGCAAAAATACAATATTACTTATGGTCTATGTGCTTTATTCTAAAATAAGCATTATAACCTGAAATGCTACATACTGATTGGAATAACTGACATAACAGATGAGGACAATTTTTTAGAACCATCATATTTTACTACTTTGTTAATTTATCAAATAGCACAGGTTTGTTTGAAAACCTTTACTGTAAAATCGATAATTAAAAGATATATTCTAGTTTGAAACAAACTTAGCTGCTTGCATCTATCGTGAAGGAAATTGAAAGAAATTAAAACTGAAAAACTCTATCCAAATAAATTTAACCGGATACTACTACAGTTCTTTGCATTATCATATGTTTTCGCGATATATTCATAAACGCATTGCAGATTAAAACATGATTTAAATCAATGTTATATTGTCTTTTGTCATTGAACAATGAGTATAAAGTGTTTTCCACATTTTCAAAATTCCAAAATTCTTTTGTTTACCTATTGAGATATTTCCCGCCAACACGTCACTGTAGACTGGTTGTGATTTCATTAACTGTGATATTGAGGTACCCAACGTGTTTGCAAGGTGAAACAAGTAATAAAAAGGTTCCCTACTGAAATTATTTATAATTTATGTTTGTATCGCTATATACAGCTTAAGAAATACATCATAGATATTTTTCATCTCTTCTTCCCCTCAGTAGTGTCACGTCGTAGAGAGGCATCAAGAAGATCGACTGAAAAGTACGTGTAAGGATACAAATGAAACTAGTTTAAAGGGTTTCCTACAGCATGCTTTAGAACTACAGCTCGGGGTAACGTTTAAGGTGACATGACCAAGTCTGTGTAAAGTTAGTAGCCTCTGTCTTGACCTTAAAAAGTGGCAGATATGACGAGAAAGGGTATTACACATGTATATATGTGCGTGAGGCCCTAGAACAAAGAGACTGCTTGAATGGGAGACCCCTTTTACTGGCAACAACAGCCCTTATCAGGGCTAACCAACTTCATAATTGACACGTGTTACTGGACGTCTAGGTTCTTATTGACCGTTGTATAGTGACTTTTTTTCGATTCTCTTAATTGTTTAATCGTAATCGGAGTATCACGCGTCATTAAGAGGTATATTATTATTATGTCTCTTTGGATTATCACACATTTCATACCATTTAACCAAAATTATTTATAGTGCAAGTCAGTGTTGATGATTTAATCGTGCCTTCTTTTTTAATGGAAGAAAGATTTTTAGAATGAATTTGTGAAAGAAATATTTTGTTTATCAAATTTATAGGGTTAGAAAATAAATATAATCGTTATTAAATGTATGTATGTATATTTTTTGCTAAAATATTGGTATGATTTTAAAATTGCAATGAAAGTTTCACTGAATATAAAATAACATTTTTTTATCACTCATTTGTATGATGGATTTTTTTCATATATATATTTATTGATAATTAGATCGCTTTCACACTTCTCTTGTTCTTAAATTGACACGTAGTACCTTAAATTTTTAATTTAATGTTTATGTGGAAAGTCACATGTAACTTTAATTATAGCTGCTTGTTAATTTATTGATAATTTTTTTCTATATGTAATTCATCTTTAAATTGTCTCTCATGTTATGTTTTAATGTTGTTATATATTAAAGTTTCAACTGTATGTTAATTATAAATTGTCTTTTATGATATAATGATGTTAATATGTTAAAATTGCCTGTATTTAGATATTTTATATATATAAAAAATAAAATAAAAATACTAAAAGTAAAAGATAATCAAGAAAATAAAGTTGTATTTGTTATTTGAAAAAAAATACCCTAGAAAATAGGGTGATGTGTCTTGCTGAATTTAGGACGTGAAGTGTCTTGAGCCTAAATGAGGGGAGAAGTTTCTTCAAAATTTGAGTGGTGAAGTGTCTGGGGGAAGGGCTGGGGTGAAGTGACTTGTTCCCTCGATATAAGAAATTTTAGCTCCCCGTAAATCTTAGCTGAAGTATATATGCTCGCTCTAGTGGCAAGTGTAAGCAATTTAAAATCAATAAAAAATCATAATGTACCGGTAAATATTTTTTGATATATTAACAAATAAATGTTGCGCCAAAAAAATCCGTTTCTTATATTAGTCGTACTCCATTTTACAACCAGTCTGCTGCTTGAGCCACACATTTTTTAAAATAGCTTGAATAATTCCTGAACTTTAAGAAGGCAGAAATTTTTGAAGATTTTTCGTTGTTGACATACAAAAGTGATTATCCCGTTTGTTTCATTAATTTAAAGTTTGCAATTCTTTTAGTTAACGAAACATATCGCGAAAACACATGACACCAACAGAAACTAGAGTAGAATCCGGATATTATGACTTTGGATAGGAAAGGACGGTTCTTTGAACCTGCTCTTCTTTTTAGCATCGCTGTAAGTATGCTTTGAATACTTATATGTTTTCATAATAAGTATTTGATAGTTAAATTTACTAATATTGTTTTGAATGATGGGTAGACCGAGTACAAGGGTTTGTGTTGTATGGAGAGATGAATACTGCTGATGTTGATTCATCATCGGTGAAGGTAAGTACCATAATACATTAATTATTATAGATGTTGAAATATGATTTTTTTTCAATACGGCTTATATTAAGTTTTTTTGATATATATGATCTGTACATGTGCTGGGATTGACAAATATGCATTTTATTTGGATTTTAAAGGCGTTTTGAGCTCCAAACCCCAAGTGTCTGTGTACTTATACAGTATAAGAACTTTATAAAACTCAGTTGTTTTTTCATGCTCTTTGTCATTGAATAAGAAAACTCTTGACTCTTCTGGATAGAAATTAGAATTTCATATTTTTACATTCACAAGTTTTGTGTTGCCTGCTTTGTGGCTATAGCCTGCCCGTTAATCTGTCTGATCATTACAGAATTTGTCTGGACTTCTCAAAAACTACTAGTGCAATTTCATCCCAACATTACAGGAATGATCAGTAACAATTCTAGTTTTGCATATTGCTCAAGCATTGTCTTGTTCAAAGATTTTTGTCAGAACTCAGATAATTAGATAATTTGATAATTAGAATTAGACAGTAGGGGATCTATGCATAGCTCTTGTTTTATTCTAATAAAAGTGTTACAGGTATACTGATAATATGCATCTTTGTTTGAAATTGATAAATTGTAACTTTTCCTGTATGGTTTCCTCAGGCAGTTTTCTTTTTTTTATTACTTGTTGCAGGAATTTGAAGAATCAGACAGTCATATGTCTGGAAATGAGGACAGTTCACAGAAATCCTCATTCCCTGTAACTTGTACAGTTGTTAATGGAAGTGATTGGTTTAAGTCATTACAACAGAAAACTCCCAGTACATCTGAGTGTCAGATTGATAATTCAGAGATAGAAGATTCTGCCAAGAAACAAAAGAAATATTCAAGGTATGTTAGTTATAAATCATTTATGGAAAAGTTACTTTAATTGTATATTATTAGTTATATTATAATATATTGTCATTTTGTTGAAGAATAGATATATCAAAGATATAATTATTATGTTCAAATTTACTTCAAATGTACAAAATGTAGATTGCTTTATGTTAACATATATCAATTATTGTATGTGTCATTGTGTGAACTTAAAAACTGAATTTAATGGCTCAGAATAGGAACTTGTTATTAGAAGCTTCCTTGGTTGAGTGATTAGGGTTGCTGACTTCATATCATTTGCCTCCAACCATTGTGGGTTCAAATCCTCAGATGCTCTTTTGTAGCCAATGCATGAAGGAGCATCTATGGCTTCCCCCTACTGGTAAAGCTGGATAGTCCCCATATGACCTTGAAATTTTTTTTTTTATGACTTAAAAGCTAACTAAACAAAATGTCATTCAAGATTTTAATCAGTGTAGATCATTTAAATTTACTTTGGTCAGTTAAATAATCCAAAAAACTTGAACCTTGTTATACTCACACAGCAGCACTATTGCAGGGACTGCGTCTAGGGCAAAATCAGGTGAAAATTTAGCTGAAAATATTTTCACTAGTATTGACCCCAGCTTTTATGGTACCCTGCAAAATCTGTGTAATCGATTTGTCCTGTTTTTAATTTTGAACAGTTCATTAGTAGTTAAGATATTCAGTTTTCAAATTTAAAATATCATTCGGCCAACAATATAGTGTCCAGTCACTTTTGCATGGATGTGCAGACTGACCTGGCTCAATACTAGTGGCAATATTTGATGGTTAAGAGATAGAAGTGTTTTGATTACAGAAATGGCTTAGCAGAACAGTTTAGGCAACTTCAGTTGAGAGATAAATCAGCAGTTAAGATATGGCATCATCAAGGCAAACCATCAGCTAAACAAGGTATATAATCATTTAAATATTGTGTGAATATAATTAAATGATAATTATATGAATGAAATTTTCTTTTGTTTAATCCCTGGCCTGGCCCTTAACTTTTAGATTTTGTTGTCCTGTCGGGCAAGTACATGTTCTTTTGAAAATAATACTCCTGTCTCAAAGCTTGCTTGTCTTGACCTGATACATTAAATTGATGCAAACTATCGTACATTGTACTTAAAGTCAATAGTTTAATTTTATGAACCATTCAGTAATATGTTTAAGTTACACAGTTGGCATTGTGAACAAAATCTAGCACAAAGTTTTATTTACTGAAAAGTAAATTTTGCCATCCAAAAGTCAATACATTTATATGATTTCTGGTTCTGATGAAAGGTAAAGAGGACTAAAACTAAAAGGTAAATAAATTTTAATCCTCAACTTTACTCCCGAAATTGACATTGTTATCTATTTACCATTAAAAGTTTTGTTGTACACTGTTTTAATGAGAGTATTGAAATGTTGGTTATTAATACACTGAAAATAAAAACGTGTCTTACTTTTTACAACAACTAAATTTCTCTACAGGATGTCTGCATGACTTACTTTTTGAGCTTCTTTATGAAGGGGCATATGTGGAAGTGGGTTAATGAAAGAAAATGAAAATGTTTATTTTCCTTGAGAAGGCCAAATAACCATAACAGTTACAATTTTCATTGTTCAGTTTGTTGAAGTGATACATTGTAGTATCAAATTTTAACATGACAAAGATCACAGAAAATTATTCCTCATTATTTATAGTTAACATGTTTAACTCATCCATTTAATGTTGAAACTGTCCTGAAAATAAAATCTAATCTAGAATATTGTTTCAACAAATTTGCTTGTTTACTTTCAGATTCCAAATCAATTCAGCTCCAAGTGATAGGTTTTGAAAACCTTTACTCTATGCACCTAGTAAAATGTGTTCTATGTAAGAATAAAGAAGCTAGCCAGACGGGTTCAGATTTGAAAAAAAGTGATGTGAAAGATAGGAGGAAAGGTGATATACTGTCATCTAAGAAATCTCAAGATGAGGGCACTTGCAACAAGAGACTTGTAATGTTTCCTGCCAGCCAATCAGAACAGTTGAACCTGCAAATTGGAAGTCAATTTAAAATATTTCCACCATGGTACACATGTAAATTGTTATATATTTGTCTGATTATTTATCTTGCCTACTCAAAGAATAGTGTTGCTATCCTACTCCATTTTGTGGCCTCAGTGGCATAATACTTGGTTAAAGTTTTGCATCATATCTCAACTACTAAAGGTTGAAATAGTTGCTTAGATTTTGACTGAATTATATCTTTTTGTGAATATTTAAAATTTCTTATTTTTCATTCAAGATCAGTGTTCACAACTACAAAAGGTTTTCATGTGTTTGGTATTGTTTTGGCTAAAACGGCCATTTTTAAACATTTTTATTTTATGTTACAGGCAGAAACTACAGTTAAATGATGGGCAGCAAATATTACTGTGTACAAAATATTGTCATATTGTACAACAACCTGATAATACCCCAGTTACGTTACCTTCCAGTGATGTTGATAAACTGACAAATGTTGTCACAGCTTCATGGAATTGTCCATGTGTTCATGGTATGTTTCAATGTATTCAGGGTGTGTGTAATAAATGGAATTGTCCATGTATTAAAGATATGTAATATTTGGATTTGCCAATTTGTTCAGGATATGTAATAAATGTAAGTGTATGTAATAAATGGAATGTCTGTGTGTTTGGGGTATGTAACAAATAGAATTGTTGATGTGTTGAGGGTTTGTAATAAATAGGATTGTTCATGTGTTCAGGGTATGTAATAGATAGAATTGTTGATGTGAGTGTATGTAATAATTAGAATAGTCTATTTATTCAGCTGCTACTAGTATATAGGTTGGGCAAACTGCATGAATATATACTTGTCACAAAATTGACATACACATTCAGCTGATTAATGTTTATCAATATTTTATTTCAGGGTTACAGTGTTCTCAAACACTTTGTCCTGCATATCAGTTTCCATCAACACTAGGACAGTTTCAGGTACATTCTTGATATTCTTTTGTCTAAGACTAAAACATGTTTGCTTGTTTGTGCTTTTTTTTTTCTATTTGTATAGATAAAATATGTACTGAAGTCATACAGGAAAAGAGATAAAGTTATAATATAAGATGAGTGCAGTAAATTTTGAGGGTTTAGAGCGATACTGGTCTAACTGCTTCTATTTCTGTGTATAGATGGACCAGTTTCACACTAAGCCCTGTAATTGTATACATGAATTTCTTTCTATTGTAGGAAACTGTACCTGCTAAAAAGAGAAGCTCCGCACGGGGAAAAGGTTCAAACTCCAATTTGCTCAAATCAACCACCAGTCATTTATTCACTATCTCTTCTAAACCATGTGAACCTTCCATATCTAAAACAGGAAGTAGTTCAAAGGATCCTGACATTTGTGACTCCCTATTAAAGAGTATTGAGTCATGTAGGACAGCTGTAGATGGTGGGGGAGATGGTTATAGTGGGACAGTATCATTTAGCGGACATGTTCATAGGGCAGTCACTGTTAGAAATGACAGTTCTAAAACAAGGTAACTAATGTGTATTTTTTTGTTATTGTACACTGTATGATTTTGTTAGTGGATGAACTGCGGAGAAATAACTATAAAAGTGTTAAAATGGACATAAAAAGCTTGAAAATCAAACAAACAAACTGTTTAGATATATTTATTATCAATATAGTGATGTATTTTATTCAAAAGAATTACAATAATATAATATTACATACAGATATCACCTGTTGGTAGAAGATAAATGTGGAAGTATATGTGAAGTACAACTATCAACAAAGTCTTTGGCCAGAGCTGGTTTAACTACAAATTCCTGTGAGAATAATACATTTAAATTCTCCGGCCTTGCAGTATGTGAAAGATTAATCAGGGATAGGTAAGATAAAAGTTCTTTTATTATACCCCGCACAACAAAGTTGTAAGGGGGGTATTCTGGAATCAGCTTGTCCGTCTGGCGTCCGTCGGTTTTCTCTTGTCCGCCCAATAACTTAAGATTCCTTTGACCCACAGTCTTCATATTTGGCATGGAGGTTAGTCATGATGAGTAGATGACCCCTATTGATTTTGAGGTCACCAGGTCAAAGGTCAAGGTCACAGGGGCCTTGACTTCAAAAAGCTTGTCCGCCCAATAACTTAAGATTCCTTTGACCCACAGTCTTCATATTTGGCATGGAGGTTAGTCATGATGAGTAGATGACCCCTATTGATTTTGAGGTCACCAGGTCAAAGGTGAAGGTCACAGGGGCCTTGACTTCAAAAAGCTTGTCCGCCCAATAACTTAAGATTCCTTTGACCCACAGTCTTCATATTTGGCATGGAGGTTAGTCATGATAAGTAGATGACCCCTATTGATTTTGAGGTCACCAGGTCAAAGGTCAAGGTCACGGGCATTGACTTCAAAAAGATTGTCCGCCCATTAACTTAAGATTCCTTGGACCCACAGTCTTCACATTTGGCATGGAGAATTGTCATGACAAGTAGATGACCCCTATTGATTTTGAGGTCACCAGGTCAAAGCTCAAGGTCACAGGGACTTGACTTTAAAAAGCTTGTCCGCCCAATAACTTAAGATTCCTTTGACCCACAGTCTTCATATTTGGCATGGAGATAAGTCATGACGAGTAGATGACCCCTATTGATTTTGAGGTCACCAGGTCAAAGGTCAAGGTCACAGGGACTTAACCTTAAAAAGCTTGTCCGCCCAATAACTTAAGATTCCTTTGACCCACAGTCTTCATATTTGGCATGGAGATAAGTCATGACGAGTAGATGACCCCTATTGATTTTGAGGTCACCAGGTCAAAGGTCAAGGTCACAGGGACTTAACCTTAAAAAGCTTGTCCGCCCAATAACTTAAGATTCCTTTGACCCACAGTCTTCATATTTGGCATGGAGGTTATTCATGATGAGTAGATGACCCCTATTGATTTTGAGGTCACCAGGTCAAAGGTCAAGGTCACAGGGGCCTTGACTTCAAAAAGATTGTCGGTCCAATAACTTAAGATTCCTTTGACCCACAGTCTTCATATTTGGCATTGAGGTTAGTCATGATGAGTAGATGACCCCTATTGATTTTGAGGTCACCAGGTCAAAGGTCAAGGTCACATTGACCTCTTAGGTAAAAACGGTTTCCGATCAATAACTAAAGAACCCTTAGGCCTAGGAACTTCAAACTTGATATGGTGATTGGTCATGACCAGCAGATGACCCCTATTGATTTTGGGGTCAAGGGGTTAAAGGTCAAGTTCACATTGACCTCTTAGGTAAAAACGGTTTCCGATCAATAACTAAAGAACCCTTAGGCCTAGTAGATTATCCCTATTGATTTTAAGTTGACTGGATCAAAGGTCAAGGTCACAGGGGCCTTGACTATAAAAAGCTTGTCTGCCCAATAACTTAAGATTCTTTTGACCCACAGTCTTCATATTTCGCATGGAGGTTAGTCATGATAAGTAGATGATCCCTTTTGATTTTGAGGTAACTGGGTCAAAGGTCAAGGTCAAAGGGGCCTTGATTTCAAATAGTTTGTCGGCCCAATAACTTAAGAAACCTTTGACCCACAGTCTTCATATTTGGCATGGAGGTTAGTCATGATAAGTAGATGACCCCTATTTATTTTTATTACACTGGGTCAAAGGTCAAGGTCACAGGGGCCTTGACTAAAAAAGTTTGTCCGCTCAATAACTTAAGATTCCTTTGACCCACAGTCTTCATATTTGGCATGGAGGTTAGTCATGATTAGTAGGTGACCCCTGTTTATTTTAAGGTCACTGGGTCAAAGATCAAGGTCACATGGACTTTGACTTCAAAAAGATTGTCCACCCATTAACTTAATATTCCTTTGATCCACAGTCTTCATATTTGGCATGGAGGTTGATCATGACTATAAGGTGACCCCTATTGATTTGAGGGTCACTGGGTCAAAGGTCGACTTAAAAAAGCTTTTCCCCTCAATTGCTTAAGAATGCCTGTCCGCAGTTTATTGATTTGACATTTTCACATTTGAAGCATGTAGAATACATAGCACTGGCTTAGTAACCTCAGATTTGGCAGGGACATTGTCCTTGAGCTCTAAATGGCCACTGTTGATTCTGACAAAGTGGTATGCGGGAGTATTCACGCCACAGGCTGTCAACCAATTCCTATATTCCTATAAAACTCCTATATTTTGAGTCAGAATCCTTTATTTTAAAAAACCTCCTATTTTTCCTATATTCTCCTATATTTTGAATATTTTTCCTATATTTTTTTAAAAGTATATTGCCGAGGAATTCAAAGAGATTCAAATTTTGGTACTGCTTTTGGCCTTTTGTATTTTACAGGTAAGAGAATGTGTATGCCTGCATCAGCATCACATTACTATGCTCAAGGCTGCTGTGCTCCACACACCATCTGCATGGTCACCATGAAAAGCAGTGCATCAGTATGTCAACTTTATTTCAGGTGACCATTCAGATGATGGTCATGCATTGCTGTAACTTTCTGCTGATGCTGTGGTTTAAAGCTAATGCAGGCTGTCCAGCATCCCTAAAATTCCTAAAAAAGTGAAAAATTCGAAGGGAATTCCTAAAACTGCCCTATTTTTTCACTGAAATTCCTAATTATTTTTATCTTTTGTACTAAACATACTTATAACTTGTAACCCTGTAAACATAACTCAAAGTCGACTATGTTTTGAACATTGTCAAAAATTATTTGGCCATGATTTGCCAACTCAAAATTGATGACATTGAAATGGTTTCCTTTCAACTGAAAGTTACTTTGACTATGTCAGTAACATTGCTATTTCATAATCAAAGCAGTTGTTGATAATCATGTTGACAGTTAACAGCAAAAACACTACCATATCATTGTCCTGAAACTTAAATCATAACCGTAAGAGTCCACTTATTCTGGAATATTTTGACACTGTTTTGCCAACTCCAGATATCTTAAATTTTATGTTTGTTCATTTTATCCAAATTTCTGAAGTGGTCCATTTGTATCATATCATATTTGAAAATGATCATTATGAAGCTGTTGTAACACAATCTTAATTAAAAACATGTATAAATAGTTGTCAAAAATTAATGTACATTGAATTTGTTTACTCACAACTCTTTTATTTAAATCTGCATAATATCAAAACAACATTGTAAAGTACTGAATGGGTTAACATAGACTTTGAAAAATTAATTCTTTCCCTCATACTTATTTATTCTTTTCGTATCTTTGTAGGAGAAATTGCTTATTTTGCCACAAAGTTATCAATTTCATTCAGTTCTTGTTCTTTCATTCATATGGTGCAATTTAGGAAAGGCAGACTCATATAATTAATCACACTCAAAATAATTTGGCAGTTCAGTAATATAAAGCTCATTTCCAATTACAATGTAAACACATTTTGCAATTATGTGATCTAGATAAACTGCAATTGAATGGTCTGTGTGATGAACTCTTTTGATGTGCAACTCTTTGTGTTGATTATAGATGCTTCCCATTTATTCAAATGACTGTACTAAGGCAAATGCCTTTTTACTTTTTACCTACTTTTACAAAAAATTTCATTTGTCCATAATTATGATTCAAAAGCTGCATTGTGCAAGAATTTCACTGTATAAGAATTCCTTTTAGACACTTGTGGTTATAACATTCCCAAAACATAGGTAGAACATGTTCTTTTTGACATGTTCAGCCATTTTAAAAAATAAGGTTTGAACATGATTTGACTATGACCATTTCCGCAGGGGAGGCAGTTGACCAGTGAGTCCACACTGGTAGCACCTTTGCTCTATTACTAAACTAGAGCATTATTTGTGAGTTACTTTTGTGTCAAATATGCAAAGGTTAGCCCACATCGTGGTCTTTATGGACCTTAGTTTATTTAGTCATAAAATTGCAAATTTTAGCCCTAAAATTTCTATTCCGTACCCTAAAATTCCTAATTTTAGCCCTAAAATTTCTGAAATATGACTGTAAAATTCGCCCCAATTTTATGTCGGAAGGTGCTGGACAGCCTGCTAATGGTTTCCTTCACTTATACGGTAGACATTTTATTGTAGAAACAGCATGTGTAAAAGTAAGAATAATTTACATTTATATAAGCATTGGTAAGTTAAACAATTACTTAAGTTGAAAACTCCTATTTTTTTGCCTCAAAATGGTCCAAAAACTCCTATATTTCCTGCTAAAATATTCCTATATTCCTCCTTTATTTTGGATAAGACCTGGTTGACAGCCTGACGCCATGACAGTGGCAGTTCTAGTTTTTAAGTTCAGGTCTTTTTTCCCTAAATTGTCAAGGTGCCTGGGCTTTTTAGCTCACCTGTCACAAAGTGACAGGGTGAGCTTATGTGATCGCTTTTCGTCCGGCGTCCGTCCGTCCGTCGTCCGTCCGGCGTCCGTCTGTCGTCCGTCCGTAAACTTTTGCTTTAAATGACATCTCCTCATAAACCACTGAGCCAATTTCATCTCAACTTCACAGGAATGTTCCTTTGGTGGTCACCTTTAAAAATTGTTCAAAGAATTTAATTCCATGCAGAACTCTGGTTGCCATGGCAACCGAAAGAAAAATCTTTAAATATCTTCTTTTAAACAACCCTAAGAGCTAGAGCTTAGATATTTGGCATGAAACATCTTCTAGTGAGTGTCTACCAAGTTTGTTCAAATAAAAGCCCTGGGGTCAAAATTGGCCCCACCCCAGGGGGTCATTGATTTTCCCTATATGCATATAGTAAAAACTTAAAAAAATCTTCTTTTAAAGAACCCAAAGAGCTAGAGCTAAGATATTTGGCATGAAACATCTTCTAGTGAGTCTCTACCAAGTTTGTTCAAATAAAAGCCCTGGGGTCAAAATTGGCCCCGCCCCGGGGGGTCATTGATTTTCCCTATATGCATATACTGATATAGTAAAAACTTAAAAAATCTTCTTTTAAAGAACCTTAAGAGCTAGAGCTTAGATATTTGGCATGAAACATCTTCTAGTGAATGTCTACCAAGTTTGTTCAAATAAAAGCCCTTGGGTCAAAATTGACCCCGCCCCAGGGGGTCATTGATTTTCCCTATATGCATATAGTAAAAACTTAAAAAATCTTCTTTTAAAGAACCCAAAGAGCTAGAGCTAAGATATTAAGCATGAAACATCTTCTAGTGAGTGTCTACCAAGATTGTTCAAATTAAAGCCCTGGGGTCAAAATTGGCCCCGCCCCCAGGGGTCATTGATTTTCCCTATATGCATATAGGTAAAAACTTAAAAAATCTTCTTTTAAAGAACCATAAGAGCTAGAGCTTAGATATTTGGCATGAAACGTTTTCTAGTGAGTGTCTACCAAGTTTGTTCAAATAAAAGCCCTGGGGTCAAAATTGACCCCGCCCCAGGGGGTCATAGATTTTCCCTATATGCATATAGAAAAAAACTAAAAAAATCTTCTTTTAAAGAACCCAAAGAGCTAGAGCTAAGATATATAGCATGAAACATCTGCTAATGAGTGTCTACCAAGTTTGTTCAAATAAAAGCCCTGGGGTCAAAATTTGCCCCGCCCCAGGGGGTCATTGATTTTCCCTATATGCATATTGTATATGCATATAGTAAAAACTTAAAAAATCTTCTTTTAAAGAACTCAAAGAGCTAGAGCTAAGATATTTAGCATGAAACATGTTCTAATGGGTGCCTACCAAGTATGTTCAAATAAAAGCCCTGGGGTCAAAACTGGCCCCGCCCGGGGGGTCATTGATTTTCCTTATATGTGTTTAGCAAAAACTTCAAAATCTTCTTTGAAAAAACCCAAATAGCTAGAGTTTAGATATTAAGCACAAAACATCTTTAAGTAAATATCTACAAAGTTTGTTCAAATAAAAGCCTTGGGGTCAAAACTGGCCCTGCCCCAGGGGTGTCATTGTTTTTAACTATATGTGTATAGTAAAAACTTTAAAAATCTTCTTTTAAAAAACCCAATGAGCTAGAACTCAGATGTTTAGCATGAAACATCTTCTTATTGGTGTTTGTTCAAATAAACAAATAAAAGCCCTTGGGTAAAAATTGGCCCGGGGGTGGGGGGGGAGGCTATATACAGGTGAGTGACCTCAGGGCCATCATGGCCCTCTTGTTTTATTTGTGAAAGACAAAGATTTTTTGTATCACTTGCTACAGATGGCAGGGACACATATGGATCTCTTTTCTGTCATGTGCCTGTCCTTCAAAATCTTGTCTGGACTACTCCTAAAAAACTACTGGTCCAGTTTCATACAAACTTTACAGGAATAATACCAAGTCTAGTTGTGCATATTGTCAGCATTTTCCAGTTCAACTATTTTTATAATCTCCCTTTAATTATCTTATTTTTATACCCCCGCACAACAAAGTTGTAAGGGGGGTATACTGGAATCAGCTTGTCCGTCCGGCTGTCCGTCCGTCCAGCCGTCCGTCGGTTTTTTCTTGTTCGCCCAATAACTTAAGATTCCTTTGACCCACAGTCTTCATATTTGGCATGGAGGTAAGTCATGATAAGTAGATGACCCCTATTGATTTTGAGGTCACCAGGTCAAAGGTTAAGGTCACAGTGGCCTTGACTTCAAAAAGCTTGTCAGCCCAGTAACTTAAGATTCCTATGACCCACAGTCTTCATATTTGGCATGGAGGTTAGTCATGATTAGTAGATGACCCCTATCTATTTTGAGGTAACCAGGTCAAAGGCCAAGGTCACAGGGGCCTTGACTTCAAAAAGTTTGTCCGCCCAATAACTTGAGATTCCTATGACCCACAGTCTTCATATTTGGCACGGAGGTTAGTCATGATTAGTAGATGTCCCCAATCAATTTTGAGGTCGCCAGGTCAAAGGTGAAGGTCACAGGGGCCTTGACTTCAAAAAGCTTGTCCGCCCAATAACTTAAGATTCCTTTGACCCACAGTCTTCATATTTGGCATGGAGGTTAGTCATGATTAGTAGATGACCCCTATTGATTTTGAGGTCACCGAGTCAAAGGTCAAGGTCACAGGGACCTTCTCAATTGCTTCAGAATGCCTGTCCAGAGTGTATTGATTTTGACATTTTCACATTAGAAGCATGTAGAATACATAACTTAGCAATGCACTGGCTTAGTAACCTCAGATTTGGCAGGGAGGTTGTCCTTGAGTTCTAAATGGCCACTGTTGATTCTGACAAAGTGGTATGCAGGGGTATTCACGCCATGACAGTGGCAGTTCTAGTTAAAGATTGTCTAGACTACTTCTTTTATACTTCGTATGCACTTTGAATGAAACTTTACAGGATTGATGAGTACATGAAGTAATTGCGTTTATTAGACTGGTTCCTGTTGAAATAACTGTTAAAATTGCTCAAATATTCATCTCAGCAAGGCCCTATGCAGACCCATACTATGGCTGTACCTGCACATTGTCAAGGTCAACCATGAAAGTCAAATTCTAGACAATATCTTGTCCACTCCATAAATTTGTTATCCCAAAAAGCAATTTTATCAAAGTTTGCTTATATGTCCATCTAATGACGGCAATTTGCTGGACCCATGCTGTGTCCTCTCAAGGTTAAGGTCACCATTGAAGGGTCAAATGTTGGACAATTGTATGTCTGCAAAAAAATTATTTACCCGTTGAGAAGAATTGTCTTTAAACTTTTCTTTTAACTTTTCTTAAATTTTCACACCAAGAAAGTGATATGCAGAACCCATACTGCCACTGTGCCTTCTCAAGGTGAAGGTCACCCTTGAAGGTGTTAAATGTCAGATAAATTTGAGTCTGCACTAAAAAGCATACACTTCATGAAAGACTTTCTAGAAACTAAGCTCAAAATGTTAACCTTCAAAAAAAATGAAAATGGAGCTACATAAATCCTTTGTCATAGAGATGATAGGGTAGTGGTAACTATTGTGACAGCTGTAATTGTTAGTTTATTATAGGTCCATTATAAGTCCAAAAAAGCTTGTCTTACCAATAATTATGGACTTTTTGCTATACACTGTGCTTTAATGAGATGATCCATTTTGATTTTGCGGTCAGTTTGTTAAAGGTCAAGGAAAAGTTAGTCCCACTAATATTTTGAGAATACATTATCCCACAGTCCTTAGATATGGTTTGACAATTTGTAATCAATAGTAGATGACCTTTATTTATTTAGAGGTCAGATGGTCAGATGTCAAGAAAAAGGTTGTCCAGCCATAATTAGAGAACACTGTTCAACAGTCCATAGATTAGGTAAATGGGTTGATCATGAGTACTTGAGGTCAGTTTGTGAAACAGAACATTTTCAGACATACAAAGGTTTTGATTTGTTTATCAAAGTAGATAATGTGTGATCTAGCAATAATTCATGTTGATATTTTCTATCATGCAAGTTTATTTGCACATGGTCTGATTAATGTTATATACATGTAAATAATGACAATTTCAGAAATGAACGTCTGTTTACAATGGTGGATAGTGTGTGGTCTGGTAAACATGTTGTGGACCGTCAAGATAGTTCAGACTCCCAGAATTTGTTGGTAAGTAACGGTCAGAAATTCTCTTTTATCACACAAACCAAAACCGCGGTGTAGGAGTGTAATACAGCCATTTAATAAAAATGGTATTACACTCATGTAATAAAAAATTGGTCTGATGTTATTTGCATAAATACAATCATAGCATTGATTAGCGCTAATGTTAGTGTTACAGTTTAGGCGCATCAATGCAAAATGACTGTTTTAAACTGTAAACTGATCTTATTATGGACAAGTGATAGATAAAATATTATATTTGTGTAGATTCAATACTAAATGTAGCTAGCATAATCAGATTTTATTCAATATTTAGTATTAAATCTACACTCATTCAATATCCTCTATGTATGTGTGTAAGTTAACATTATTTTAAGATGATTTTATCACATGACATTGCTTATTTTCAATGATATATGACCATCAGAAATTTCATTTGATATTAAATATGAGCATATATTAGCTCAACCATTTAAAGAAAAGGGAGAGCCAGGCTCCGGGGTGCACTTTGGTTAAGTTTTTGGGGTGCAAGTTGGTATCTTCAAAACTACTGAAGAGAAAAGATTGAAATTTTCACTCCCTAATTTGAGGGAAAAATAGGTCTCTATTCAAGGCCGAAGACTATAATATGGATTTCTCTGGACTTATTGTTTTTAAAACTTAGAAAATTCTGCATAATCCAGGCTCTTGTTTTCCTATCAAGTACTGAGAATAGTTGAGCATGCAGTCCTACAAACAGCTCTTGTTGTGCTTAAAGTGTTTCTGTTATCTTAATAGAGCCTTAACATTTCATTTGATTGTTTATCATTGAAGTTAATATATTATTAAACTTTTAAAATAATTTTTCATTTGATTGTTTATCATTGAAGTTAATATATTATTAAACTTTTAATATAATTTAAATTTCAGGGCCGTTTGGCTGAACCTCCAGATTTCTGTTACATTCTTCAAGAGACGAATATGTCACCATTTACCATTAAGAAATGCTCCAGTAATATCCTACCTTGTAAATCTCCTGTATATATACAACTGTCGGAGATGTTGAAATCAGAGGCCATGAGGAGAGCATCATGTGTTGTTAAAGTGTTCTATATACATTTAAAGGTATGGTACAGTAAAATGTTTTTAATATCATTTCTGTGTTATTGAGGTTATTCAGACATTTTCATTTAAATGTAAAACATGTGTACTGAATTACATAAAGCTATGTTCAACGGAATTTTGATTGGTGATTTTTGGAAGATGTACACACAAAGAACACACTTGCACTAATCAGTTTTTACCTTTGCTCCCTAAATACCAGGGCAGTGCTCAGGTAATGATTCGACCTTTGAATTTCTGTCTGCCCTAGTACTAAGGAGCCATAATATATTTTGTTGTTATTTTTTTTGATGGTTGGGAAGAGGTGTCAGAATAGCAGGGAATATGTCCAACTTACAAAATATGTCCAACATACAATGTTAGAGCATTTAATGGGGATTGAACATGGAACTGTCCCTGCTGGTTGTGTAATTTACTAGTTATAGGGCTAGTTATTCCCTAGAGGTGGTGGAGGCAGGGTTCCCACGCTGTCCGGGAAAACGGGAAATGTCCGTGAATTTGAACACAGGAGCTCCCGGCCTTGAAAAGTCCGGGAATTAGTGTTGATACATAAAAAAGTCCGGGAAGGTACGGGAATTAGTCTGGAAAAGGGGAGGTAAATCAAAAAACCAAAATGGCGGTCTTTGCACAGTATATTGACCGCATCTTGAATGTTGATGATTTTCGATTTACAACTGTTTTGGGAGGCCAAGTTTGACATTTATGAGATTTATCATTTATTTTCTGGTTACTATGGCGGTTTTGTTTGGAAAATCTAGGAAGACAGTCACAAATCAACCTCAAGTTTGCTTGATTGGCCTGGTTGTTTCCTTTGACAAATTTTTGTATCCTAATTGCTCACTACCATGCTAAAAGCCAAAGGTAAATCAATATAAAATAAAAAAAATAGTATTACATGCATGAACTATTGTCAAGGCAGAGCACAGCCAATTGGCCACACCATATCTGGGTAGCACAAAATACCCAAATATAACAAAAATATACTAAAAATAAATGTGTTTTACTAAAAAAGTGCTGTTTTAATCATGAATACAATATACACTTTCACTAAGATGTAATGAAACATACCCAAATATACATTTTTGAACCAAAATATACCCAAATACAGTATACTCCATTAAAGCTATTAAATTAAGAAAATAATACGAATGAACTTGTATGAAATTTCAACAAAATTATACCCTACAAATTTAAATGTAGACAACAAATATTATCATATCTTGCAAGTACATTTGCCTATTCATTAATGAACCTAACAGTTAGATAAGCAAATGTCACTTTTTTTTTTCTTACAACATCTGAACTGCCAATTTTAATGGAATGATCGAAAGTTATAGTTGGCTAAGTCATATTATTTTGTAAATATCAATTCATTTTCTCATTAAAATCAACATTGTATACAAACCAAAATGAACATTGCTATAATTTAGTGTGTTTGGGTATATTTGGGTATTTCATGCTGCCGCCATATTTTGTAGATGGTTTAAAAAATTGTAAGATCAAATCAAAAGATATGTCATTGAAATACAAAAAAGAATCCCTAAATAACATCCAAAACAGCAAAATTGAAAATGTTGTAGACTAGGGCTTGATATATGGTACTGGAAAGTGCACCCCGTAGCACTGGCTTAAGCAGAATACAATATTTTAACATGAAAGTCGTGAAATTTTGAATGTAGAAACACCTGCAGGCAGTTTTCATATACCCTTCAGTGTGACATGCTTTTGCCATTCTATGAAGCCTTAGTGGACTGAGGTCAAATGTGAGGTTACTAATTAAAGTACTATGAATATCTGGTATAAAAAGTGATCCCTTGGAAGCATTAAAAACAGCAAAATTACATGAAAATTGCAGACAACCTGCAAAAACAGTTGCTGTCACAAAGTACATTTCATTATTTATAGACACTGAATGTATTTCTTAGAAAGAATTAGATTTATGTCATGAACTACATGTATTATATTGGTGTTATTAAATGTTGTTTTAAACATTACCATGAACATATTCATAGGACAAAAAAAATCAAATACATGTAGCTTGAAATTCAATCTTCTAAAAAGTCCTTAAAAAATCAAAAAAGGTCCTTGATAAGTCCTGGAAAAGTCCTTAAATTTTCAAAATATCTAAGAGTGGGAACCCTGTGGAGGATAAGTGTTCAGGCTAAGGCCACAATTGATGTGTGGATTGTCTTCTAAATTTTCAGGAAGCATTATTATTATATGTAATACATGTTTTATATTACAGGAAAAAGTAACAATATTACATGTAACAGACTACAGTTTGGACAGTCAACAATCATACAGTATGATACACGTCTCTAATGCCTGTGATTTCTTTACTAAAGCTTCAACACTGTCAGAGAGGGTTATCCTCATACTTCGAGATTTATTTGTCAGGAATGGTAAATATTGTAGATTATTGTTAAAGTGAATTGGTCTATAATTGGAGATCTTTATACAATGAATGATTACATGTGTAGTTACGAAAGAATTATATTATATAAGTTGTTGGCTAGTGAATGATACATGATCTGATATAACATATACATATGAGCCGCGCCACGACAAAACCAACATAATGATTTGTGACCAGCATGGATCCAGACCAGGATCAGGATCTATGCTGTTCACTATCAGTTTCTCTACTTGTTTTAGGGTTTGTAAGCGAACAGCATGGATCCTGATCAGACTGGGCGGATGCGCAGGCTGGTCTGAAGCCATGCTGGTTGCAAATGCACTATGTTGGTTTTGTCACGACGCGGCTCATATATATGATACTAAATTTTATTTGTTGTATGAAAATTTCTTTTCACTTGTTATTATGGATAATTTTTTCTGGACAAATTTCATGAACAAGTCTCTTTCCTTACTGAAAAATTATTTTTGACCTGTTAAACAAAATTGGATTCCAGCATACATTGCCATGTCTTTACAGTGTCTAAGTTAATATGTCATATATTGGTTATTTAAGGAGAACTACATGCTGATGAATATACCAGTATATCTCTATCAAATGACATGTTAAACGTTGATGCTTCACTTAGTAGAGAAATAAGTAGATTACAGCAGGTGTCCATTGATGTAACAGATATACATAAAGGTGTCACCGAAGATGCTCTATGGATCATTAAAGGTAAAAATGAGATTTTGAGAGGTTTTGTAGGAGTACTTCTTGTACTCTTTGAAGTATCAGCAGGAACTTTGATAAATTTTTTAGTCATTTTCACATAAGAATCCAATTATAATGAACAGAGGGAGATATTTACAAGTTAATGTGCTTTTAGTAAGGAGATTTCTTAATCATAGAATTTTTCTGTATTTTTTTTAATTTGATTGACTGTTTAATGGATAGTAGAGCTATCCCATTCACCTAAGTGTCATGGGCGTGATACTTAGTTAAATTATTTTCATGTAACATCTTGTTTAAAATCATATCTCATCAACCACTAAAGATATTTTATTGTAACTGTACACATGTCTTTAAAATCATACTGAGGGGTTACTATTTAAAGTCAATAACTCAAGCATGGATTTTGACTGAAAAATTCCCCTTTGTGCAAATATGTGTCTCTTTGGATGCTATTTTACTAAGGCTAATAATTCTGGCATGGATTTTGAATTCCTGGTTTAATACTAGTTTTCAGAGCTACTGAAGGAATTGACTTGAAACTTCACACCTGTCTTCATGATCATAATTGAAGGTCACTTCCTAAGGTGTCAAACTGTTGTAAATACTCAAGGGCACTGTACTACATAAAATAACATCAGCTACCTGATTGTGAAAAATCTGCAATAAGACAGAAATATACCTTATAGAAATATGTTTATTCTTCTAAGTGTCCCTGTCCGTTTCAATAGGAAGAGCATCAAATTTGTAATCTGGGGGTCTCTGGTTGAATCCTTGGATGAGTTGGTCTGGGATATAGAGTCTAATGGTTATTTGTCTCTCATCGCTGATTCAGAAATCATTTTGGATTAATAGTTAATCACAGATATTAGTAATTATTGGTTATTTACTGGGAACAGCTTGTTTAACAAGAAGTGACCAAAAACATGTTGAAATTCACATTAAGAAAAATAGGCACAAGTGTCCCTTCTTTGAATTTGATATCCCTTTGCTTATTGTTGCTTTGAATTTAAAACAGACTTAATTCATTTAAAAAAAAAAATCTTTTCCTTTATTCAGACGAACCTGTTGACTGCTTTAATACACAAGACACAGCTAACCACACTGTAGAAAGTGGTGGTAACCTAGGTGATGAAATTCAAGAGGAAGAAGATATAGCTGATATTTTGACTGACTCAGATTTTAAGATAAGTGACCTTGAATCAGATGATATCTCATCGTGTATGTCAGATGAAGAGGAGGTTCCTGTAAGTCCAAGAAAAAGAAAGAGTCAAGGAACAGTTTCAGATGGTAAAACAAATCCACTGTCAGATCATCTAAGTGACAATGATGAAAATAACACCACATCAACGGGAGGCTTGAATACATTAGAGAAAAATAATCAAGCACAAACTCAGAAAAAGATTAAAGTCCAGGAAGCGGGTAAAGCAAAGACCAAACGGTTACAAAGGAGGCAGGCTTGCATCTACTGTGGCAATCTTGTCCTAAAACTGTCTAGACATTTGTCCATGCAACATGCAGATAAAACTGAAGTGGCTAGAATTTTGAATTTAAAGAAAAATTCCAAAGAAAGAAGGAATGCTTGGATCAGACTGGCATCAAAGGGCAACTTTGTTCATAACCAGAAAGTAAAAGAAAAGGGATCTGGAATCCTTCTAACAAGATACAGGAAAGTTATTGATACATCAGACTTGCCATGTGATAAGAAAGTCATTAAAAAATCAAATTCGAGTCTTTTGCCATGTGATAAGAAAGTTACTGAAAAATCAGATTCGAGTCTTTTGCCGTGTGAGTATTGTTTAACCTATATTACTGATAAAGACATGTGGAACCACCATAGAAGCTGCATTTCTAAACCTAAAAATGTGAGAAGTGATGGCCGTATTCGTGATGGTAGACTTCTTTTGCCAAAACAATGCTCAGAACAACTTTTTAAAGATGTAGTTTCCAAGTTAAGGGATGATGACGTAACATCAAAAATAAAATCAGATGCACTTATTTTAGAATTTGGACAAAGACTCTACAGTAAGTATGAATATACCCAGCAATATATTAGCCAGAGATTACGCGAGTTGGCAACATGTGTGATTGGCATTCACAAACAGGATATAACAGTGACGGCTTTAGGTGATGTAATAACTCCAGCTAAATGGGATACACTCACAGAAACAATTAAGAAAGAGGCAGGATTCGATGTAAAAACACAAGAGTATGAAAACCCCTTGTTTGCAATTAAATGCGGACAAAGTTTAAAAAAATGTGCAAAAATATTAAAAAACACACGCAATGCATATGAGGGGGAAATATCAAGAGAAAGAGCTGTGCGGTTCCTTGAAATGTATGAAGACGAATGGGATGAGGTGGTTGGTGTTGGAGCAAGAAAAAGCCTGGATGCTAAAAAGTATGATAAAGTGAAACTTCTGCCACTAGTTGAAGATGTAATGAAACTCTCAAAGCATATTGAAACAGAGATTGAAAAGGTGAAAAGTACAGATAACGAGAATGCTATGGAAGAGGCATATGTTAGAATGTGTAAGCTTACACTTGCTCAAGTCATTCTGTTTAACAGGCAGAGAGCTTGCGGAGCACAACATATTACTAAAGATGATTTCAGCAAAGCTTCTTTTAATGTCCATGTGGATGAAGATGATAAGAACTGTTTATCAAAATTTGAACAAGAATTATGTGAGTCTCATCTAAGAGTTGAAACAAGAGGAAAACATGGGAAAAAAGTGACAATTCTATTTACATGTGCTATGCAGGAAAATGTTAAGTTTATTCTTAGCTTGCATGATTGCCTTGGTTGCAGCTCTAGGTACCTTTTTGTACCTCTTCAGGGGTTAACACCATACCGTGGAACACGAGTGTTACGGGAAATAGCACATGAAACTGAAATGATGTATGTAAGCAGGATCACTTCTAATACGCTCAAAAAGCAGCTTGCGACATTGTTTCAAGTATTGTGTCTAATTGAAAATGATCAAGACATTCTGTCAAAGTTTCTTGGCCATGACATTAGAATTAATACACATTGTTTACCTGAGGGAATGGTGGAAGTTGCAAAAGTGGCAAGGCTTCTTCACTTGATGAACAATGGGAAAATCTCCTCAGTTGCTGGAAAGGCCCTTGATGATATTGATGTTGATTTACCTTTAGGTATGACAGTAACATTTTTGTGTGTGTAATTAACAGGTACTGACTCAATGCAAGTCAATGTCATGGTGGCTAGAATAGAAATATCTAGATTTTGTAATAGTGCCTTCATGAATTGACTTCTTACTCTGATAGTGCTCCTTTGTCAAAACCGTCAAATTTTTTTCTCTAGGCAATTTTACCTTCATTAATTGACATACTACTAAATATTAAGGTACATTAATGGTTAAGGTCATCATTTTCTGATTTGTTATGACAGTTTTGATAAAAAAAGAAATTGTCTTGTTCTACCTTTCAGCATTTGGTTATTCTGTCATTAATGATGTGCTGGTTTCCAGTACTTACAGTGTTTTTATGCAAATTTATGTGTTGGACATTTAGTTTAAAGGCAAAGAAAAGCTTCAGAAATGAATGTCTGTCTTATTTAGAATGTGCCAATATATGTTTATACTGTCTTAATAATGGATTTAAGGCATGTTAGATGTTTATAACCTGTAGAAAGTAATGCAGAATGCGAAATAATGTCATAAAACAAGCAAAACCTAAACAAGGTGATGTTTTGACTTGCATACAAAATACTATTTAATTGTTACAACTATAATAAATGCCAAAAATGCTTAAGAAGTAAAAGCTGGTTACTAGGTCAATGAGTAATTGTTTGAAATTTTTTAGGGCATAATGGGACTTAAATGGTTTAGAATGCTAATTAGGGGCAAAAAAAACAAAAGGTCAAGAATTTTTGCTTTAACTTATGACAATTGTCCACTTATGTATATCATTCAGGTCTTCTCTTCAGTAGGGAGAGCATCAAATAGGTGATCCAGGGTTCGCTAGTTTGATCATCTGGCAGGGCGTGATTTCATTTAGACCGTTGATCTTGGACATTGTGGTTATTGGTTATTTTGTCTCTTACTGATGATTTTGAAATCATGTGGGGTTAGTAGTCGGTCACTTGCAGAGAATAACTGGTTAGTTAACCAGGATAGCCAGTTATGTGGATTGACTGCCGAGATGTGACCTAAAACTGTTCAAATCAGCGTAAAAAAACCCCCAGAAAATTAAACAAAATTCATGTGTTTTAAGTTATTTTTTAGTTGTACAATGTAAAGTTTATGGATGATTTAGTGGTTTAACAGTTGTTTATATTCTAGAGGATGAAACTGAATCAGAAGAGGACGATACAAATGATGTTGCCCCCACACCAACATCGGCTAACAAACAAGGTACATTACCAACACCAGCTAACAAACAAGGTACATTACCAATATCGGCTAACAAACAAGGTACATTACCAACATCAGCTAACAAACAAGGTACATTACCAACATCGGCTAACAAACAAGGTACATTACCAACATCAGCTAACAAACAAGGTACATTACCAAAACCTGCTAACAAACAAGGTACATTACCAACATCAGCTAACAAACAAGGTACATTACCAACACCAGCTAACAAACAAGGTACATTACCAACATCAGCTAACAAACAAGGTACATTACCAACATCGGCTAACAAACAAGGTACATTACCAACATCAGCTAACAAACAAGGTACATTACCAAAACCTGCTAACAAACAAGGTACATTACTGACACTAGCTAACAAACAAGGTACATTACCAACATCAGCTAACAAACAAGGTACATTACCAACATCGGCTAACAAACAAGGTACATTACCAACATCAGCTAACAAACAAGGTACATTACCAATATCGGCTAACAAACAAGGTACATTACCAAAACCTGCTAACAAACAAGGTACATTACCAACATCAGCTAACAAACAAGGTACATTACCAACATCGGCTAACAAACAAGGTACATTATCAACATCGGCTAACAAACAAGGTACATTACCAACATCGGCTAACAAACAAGGTACATTACCAAAACCTGCTAACAAACAAGGTACATTACCAAAACCTGCTAACAAACAAGGTACATTACCAATATCGGCTAACAAACAAGGTACATTACCAAAACCTGCTAACAAACAAGGTACATTACCAACATCAGCTAACAAACAAGGTACATTACCAACATCGGCTAACAAAACAAGGTACATTACCAAAACCTGCTAACAAACAAGGTACATTACCAATATCGGCTAACAAACAAGGTACATTACCAAAACCTGCTAACAAACAAGGTACATTACCAACATCAAGCTAACAAACAAGGTACATTACCAACATCGGCTAACAAACAAGGTACATTACCAACATCGGCTAACAAACAAGGTACATTATCAACATCGGCTAACAAACAAGGTACATTACCAACACCAGCTAACAAACAAGGTACATTACCTACACCAGCTAACAAACAAGATACATTACCAACATCGGCTAACAAACAAGGTACATTACCAACACCAGCTGACAAACAAGGTACATTACCAACACCAGCTAACAAACAAGGTACATTACCAACATCAGCTAACTTACAAGGTACATTTGTTTCAAAACTGCCTTCTACACAAAATATTGGTAGTTTTTAATTTTCTAAAACATTATTTATAAGCATTTCTCACTTTGAATAGATATATACTTTGAATAAAAATGTTTGTCTATAAGACATATTTATTGTAAACTGAAGAATAAATCCGATAAAATAAAACTTGTATCTTTCTAGGTACCTGAAAGCTCTTAAACTTCTGTTGTCATTTAAGCATGCAATTGAGAGTTTTTAGAGGTATTGTTACAGTGATGTCATAAAGTAGCATAACATCGTGAAAATTGATCAGGGACATTGAGTTTAATGGTCATTTGTCTCTCACAGCTGATTCAGAAATCATGTGGGATTAGTAGTCTGTCATTTGCCTAGAAATTGATATATTACTGGTTAGCTAACCAGGATAGCCAGTTATGTAGATTGACCACCAAGATATGGCCAAAAACTCTTAAAATTGGCATGAATAACAGAAATTAAAAAAGAATTCCTGTTTATTAAGTTATATTTTAGTTGTACAGTGTAAAAGTTAATGGATGATTAGTGGTATAACAATTGTTTATATTCTAGTGGATGAAGTTGAATCAGAGGAGGACAATGTAAATGGTGTTGTCTCCACACCAACACCAGCTAAGAAACAAGGTACATTAACAACACCAGCTAAGAAACAAGGTACATTACCAACACCAGCTAACAAACAAGGTACATTACCAACACCAGCTAAGAAACAAGGTACATTACCAACTCTAGCTAAGAAACAAGGTACATTACCAACACCAGCTAAGAAACAAGGTACATTTGTTTCAAAACTACCTTCTGCACAAAATTTGGCTGTTTTAATTTACTTAAACATAATTTTTAAGCATTTCTCACTTTGACTAGGTATACATTTGTATATGCATGTTTTTTTGATAATATTTGTCTATATAAGAGATTTTTATTGTAAACTTTAGAATAAATTCTGGGTAAAAAAATCTGCATAGATTATTATTGCTAGATGTCTAAAAGTTGTTTAAACCTTTATTTGTCTTTAAGATTTTTTTTAGCTCACCTGTCACAAAGTGACAGGGTGAGCTTTTGTGATCACTTTTCGTCCGGCGTCCGTCCGTCCGTCGTCCGTCGTCCGTAAACTTTTTCTTTAAATGACATCTCCTCATAAACCACTAAGCCAATTTCATCCAAACTTCACAGGAATGTTCCTTTGGTGGTCACCTTTAAAAATTGTTCAAAGAATTTAATTCCATGCAGAACTCTGGTTGCCATGGCAACCGAAAGAAAAAACTTTAAATATCTTCTTTTAAAAAAACCATAAGAGCTAGAGCTTAGATATTTGGCATGAAACATCTTCTAGTGAGTGTCTACCAAGTTTGTTCAAATAAAAGCCCTGGGGTCAAAATTGGCCCCGCCCCGGGGGGGTCATTGATTTTCCCTATATGCATATAGTAAAAACTTAAAAAATCTTCTTTTAAAGAACCCAAAAAGCTAGAGCTAAGATATTTAGCATGAAACATGTTCTAATGGGTGTCTACCAAGTTTGTTCAAATAAAAGCCCTGGGGTCAAAATTGGCCCCGCCCCGGGGGGTCATTGATTTTCCCTATATGCATATAGTAAAAACTTAAAAAATCTTCTTTTAAAGAACTCAATGAGCTATGGCTAAGATATTGAGCATCAAACATGTTCTAATGGGTGTCTACCAAGTTTGTTCAAATAAAAGCCCTGAGGTCAAAACTGGCCCGGCCCCAGGGGGTCATTGATTTTCCGTATATGCATATAGTAAAAACTTAAAAAATCTTCTTTTAAAGAACCAAAAGAGTTACAGCTAAGATATTTAGCATGAAACATGTTATAATAAGTGTCTACCAAGTTTGTTCAAATAAAAGCCCTGGGGTCAAAATTGGCCCCGCCCCAGGGGGTCATTGATTTTCCTTATATGTGTATAGCAAAAACTTAAAAAATCTTCTTTGAAAAAACCCAAATAGCTAGAGTTAAGATATTAAGCATGAAACATCTTTTAGTGAGTGTCTACAAAGTTTGTTCAAATAAAAGCCCTGGGGTCAAAATTGGCCCGGCCCCAGGGGTGTCATTGTTTTTAACTATATGTGTATAGTAAAAACTTTAAAAAAATCTTCTTTTAAAAAGCCCAATGAGCTAGAGCTTAGATGTTTAGCATGAAACATCTTCTTATGGGTGTCTACCAAGTTTGTGCAAATAAAAGCCCTTGAGTTAAATTGGCCCTGCAACGTTATATAGCCCCATATACAGGTGAGCGACCTCAGGGCCATCATGGCCCTCTTGTTTGTAAAATTCTTTTAGTCCTGCTCTTTTACTGACGAGCCCGAAAACTGGGTGAAATAGACTTGTCATTCTCTGCAAACATCTTCAAGTATAGTTATTAGCTAATAACTTCAAATTTACTGGCATGATTATCAGTCATTGGTACATGTTTTATAAGACATAGTAATCATTCCAAGTGATATATGTATTATGTTTTCAAGTTGACATCTTAAAATTTACATATGTATTTATTTTTTCTAGATATGAAAGGGTCATGTACATACACGTTAAGGTCAGGACAGAAAAGAAAGGTTGAGCAGGATAAAGTTGAAAATGATAATGACAGAGATGAAACATTGCAACCTCCTGCAACAAAGAAGAAATTATGTAAGTCTTACACATGGTCTCTTTGTTTGTTTTTTGTTTGTTTTAAGCCTGAAAACATTATTATGCCCCCACAATGTGGGAGCATATAGCGTTGCACTTGTCCGTCAGTCCGTCCGTCCGTCCCGAAATCTTGTGAACTCAACTCCTCTTAAACCGGATGGCAGACTTTGCTTAAACTTACAGGGATGAACAACCTTAATGTGTAGATGGTAGTAAAGGAAGGAATTTTTGCTGCGACCAAATTTAAAAGAATTATGGCCCTTTGTTGATTTTTTCACTAGATACTAAGTAGAAATTTTGTGAACGCAACTCCTCTTAAACCCGATGGCAGATTTTGCTTAAACTTACAGGGATAAACAACCTTAATGTGTAGATGGTAGTAAAGGAAGGAATTTTTGCCGCGACCAAATTTAAAAGAATTATGGCCCTTTGTTGATTTTTTCACTATATACTATGTAGAAATTTTGTGAACGCAACTCCTCTTAAACCGGATGGCAGATTTTGCTTAAACTTACAGGGATGAACAACCTTAATGTGTAGATGGTAGTAAAGGAAGGAATTTTTGCCGCGACCAAATTTAACAGAATTATGGCCCTTTGTTTTTTTTTCACTATATACTATGTAGAAATTTTGTGAACGCAACTCCTCTTAAACCGGATGGCAGATTTTGCTTAAACTTACAGGGATGAACAACCTTCAGGTGTAGATTGTAGTAAAGGAAGGAATTTTTGCTGCGACCAAATTTTACAGAATTATGGCCCTTTGTTGATTTTTTCACTATATACTATGTAGAAATTTTTTGAATGCAACTCCTCTTAAACCGGATGGCAGATTTTGCTTAAACTTCCAGGGATGAACAACCTTAATGTGTAGATGGTAGTTAAGAAAGGAATTTTTGCTGCAACCAAATTTTACAGAATTATGGCCCTTTTTTATTTTTATGCCCCCACAATGTGGGAGCATATAGCGTTGCACTTGTCCGTCCGTCAGTCCGTACGTCCCGAAATCTTGTGAACGCAACTCCTCTTAAACCGGATGGCAGATTTTGCTTAAACTTCCAGGGATGAACAACCTTAATGTGTAGATGGTAGTAAAGGAAGGAATTTTTGCTGCGACCAAATTTAACAGAATTATGGCCCTTTGTTGATTTTTTCACTATATACTATGTAGAAATTTTGTGAACGCAACTCCTCTTAAACCGGATGGCAGATTTTGCTTAAACTTCCAGGGATGAACAACCTTAATGTGTAGATGGTAGTAAAGGAAGGAATTTTTGCTGCGACCAAATTTAACAAAATTATGGCCCTTTGTTGATTTTTTCACTATATACTATGTAGAAATTTTGTGAACGCAACTCCTCTTAAACCGGATGGCAGATTTTGCTTAAACTTCCAGGGATGAACAACCTTAATGTGTAGATGGTAGTAAAGGAAGGAATTTTTGCTGCGACCAAATTTAACAGAATTATGGCCCTTTGTTGATTTTTTCACTATATACCATATATATGTTGTCAGTGGGGGCATCCGTGTCCTTTGGACACAGTTCTAGTTTTAACTATTAGGCAGTTATTTCTTAACCGTCATTCTTTAGAAAGTATCACTTTAAGCATTTTTGGGAAATAATGGGCCTTTAAAGTGACTGGTGTAGGATGGTCTCAAACCCTTACCTTTATCAGCAAAAAGAGGTACTTAAGGGACTCTTTTTATGTTTATTGACATGAGGCAACTAACAAGATTTTTTTAAGATTTATGTACCATTTGATGAAGGTCTGGAACAAAAACTTATGTGCACAATATCAGATCATTCACTCAGTATTACTAGAATAATCATTTTAATTGTAAAAAATGATTATCTCTTACACATGTTTCTCTTTTAAGTGCCCCACTTGATCTGTGTAAGAAGTAAAAAATGATTTAGGATTTTTCACCTCAGTTGAGTTTCTTTAAAATGATATTACATACAATTATGTTCTATATATCTCTCTATAATGGGAGGATAGGCACTGGCATGGTTTCTATATCCTGGCTAGAAATTTCTGTACATCATTGACACATATATGAAGATGTAGAAACATGTATGAGAAAACCAGTCTGTTTATATTGTGTAACATTTAGTTTCCTTTTCATTATAGGTCACAGGGGGAATTTAGTTGAGTGGGATGAAGTTGAATATGTTGATGACAGCGCAGATGAGACATGGCAGCCGCCTGACACAAAGAAAAAATCATGTAAGCATTAGTCTTAAAAATAATAATGGTTCAAGTTTTTATTTATCCATAAAGATTACAAGATAAAGATAGCAACTAGATCAATGATAATTATGCCTCCCTTTGAAGAAGAGGCGGTATATTGTTTTGCTAATGTCGATAGGTCGTTGGTAGGTCTATCTGTCCGTCTGTAGACCACATTGTTTCCGCTGATTATCTTTAAAACAATTTATCACGAAGTCTTCATATTTCACATAGTGATTGGTCATTACTATTAGATGACCCATATTGATTTTGGGGTCAAAGGTCAAGGTCACAGGGGCCTTAAATGTCAGAATGGATTCCAATGATTATCTTGAAAACTATTTATCACAAAGTCTTCATTTTACACACAGTGGTTGGTCATAGCTAGTAGATGAACCCTATTGATTTTGGGGTCACTAGGTTAAAGGTCAAGGTCACAGGGGCCTAAAATGTCATAATTGTTTCGCTGATTATCTTGAAAGCTATTAATCACAAATCTTCATATTTCACATAGTGGTTGATTATTACTAGAAGAAGACCCCTATTGATTTTGGGATCAAAGGTTACTGGGGCTTTACATGTAATAATGGTTAACATTCATTATCTTGAAAGATTTTTAACACAAAGTCTTCAAAAAATCTTCATATTTCACACAGTGATTGGTAATAACTAGTAGATGACCCGTATTGATTTTGGGGCCACTAGGTCAAAGGTCAAGGTCACAGGGGCCTAAAATGTCAGAATGGTTTCCTCAGATTATCTTGAAAACTATTTGTCACAGACTTCATATTTCACATAGTGGTTGGTCATAACTAGTAGAAGACCCCTCATGAATTTTGGGTCACTAGGTCAAAGGCCAAGGTCACAGGGACCTTAAATGTCAGATAGGTTTCTGCTGATCATCTTGAAAACAATTCATCAAAAAATCTTCATATTTCACATAGTGGTGTTCATAACTAGTAAATGACCCCTATTGATTTTGAGGTCAAAGGTCAAGGTCACAGGGGCTTTAAATGTTAAAATGGTTTACGCTCATTATCTTGAAAGCTATTTATCACAAAGTCTTCATATTTCACATATCGAATAGCCAAATGTAGTAGATGACCCCTATTGATTTTGGGACCACTAGTTCAAAGGTCAAGGTCACCAGGGCTTTAAACTTAAATATGGTTTCTGGTTATTCCCTTGAAATCTTTTTATCACACAAAGTTTTTTTTTTTTTAATGCGTTTATTTAAGGTCGCTGCCGGAAACCCATATGGGCGACCGTACACTCAAGTCTAGTCATCCTAGAGCATCCTGCCGAGATTTTTTAGTTGATTTTTTTTCCAGCTTTATTGGTGGAGGAAGACCCCAGGTGCCCCTCCGGGCATTATTTCAGGCACGAGCGGGCACCTGGGTAGAACCACCGACCTTCCGTAAGCCAGCTGGATGGCTTCCTCATATGAAAGATTTCGACCCGAGTGAGGATCGAACTTACAGCGGTGAGGGACCTGTGATCTCAAGTCAGCGACCTTAACCACTCGGCCACACAAAGTCTTTATATTTCACATATTTATTAGTCATAATTAGTTCAATTGTCAAGGTCTTTATATTTCACATATTGATTGGATATAACCAGTAGGTCATTATTTTTCTTTTTTCCATAACTTCCATGTACCAATTTATGGCAAGTTTCTATAACAAATTACAAATGCTAGTCAAGGGTTTGAAAGTGGGGCATATGTGTCGGTCGACATTTCTTGTTTTGCTTATAGATTTTCATCTTTGACTATAGTTATGAATCCTGACATAATTTTCATTGCATATTATCTTTTACCTTGATCTTCAGAACTACTTTCTCATTTTTAGCTCACCTGTCACAAAGTGACAGGGTGAGCTTTTGTGATCGCTTTTCGTCCGGCGTCCGGCCGTCCATCCGGCGTCCGGCCGTAAACTTTTACTTTAAATGACATCTCCTCATAAACCACTAAGCCAATTTCATCCAAACTTCACAGGAATGTTCCTTTGGTGGTCACCTTTAAAAATTCAAAGAATTTAATTGCCATGGCAACCAAAAGAAAAAAATTAAATATCTTCTTTTAAAAAATCCAAAGAGCTAGAGCTTAGATATTTGGCATAAAACATCTTCGAGTGAGTGTCTACCAAGTTTGTTCAAATAAAAGCCCTGGGGTCAAAATTGGCCCTGCCCCAGGGGTGTCATTGTTTTTAACTATATGTGTCATTGTTTTTAACTATATGTGTATAGTAAAAACTTTAAAAAAATCTTCTTTTAAAAAACCCAATGAGCTACAGCTTAGATGTTTAGCATGAAACATCCTCTTATGGGTGTCTACCAAATTTGTTCAAATAAAAACCCTTGGGTTAGAATTGGCCCTGCCGGGGGAGGGGGGATAGGGGGGGGGAGAAGAAGGAGGTCATTGTTTTTCATTATATGTTTTTTCATTATATGTGTGTAGTAAAAACTTAACATCATGAAACATCTTCTAATGGGTGTTTTCCAAGTTTCTTCAAATAAAAGCCCTGGGGTTTAAACTAGCCCCGCTCCGGGGGCCTATATACAGGTGAGCCCTGTCATGGCCCTCTTATTGAAGATGTTAGTTGGTATGTATTTTAGTAATGTAAATTTAACTGCAGAGTGAGTTTATTTTTGCATACATCTAGGAACTAGGTAATAAGTCAGTTTAGAGCAATCATGGACATCTTGTAATAAAATAGAAAAATATTCAGCTGTTGCTTCAACATCAAGTAATAAAAAAGGAACGATCCATTTTCTCAACATATTCTCTTTGTTTTATTAGTAGAACAGGCTGGTTTTTTTTTCTCTTTTAAACAAGAAACTTTACACTGATTATTTAGGACTGTTGGTTTAAGAGTGTTTTTATGCCTCCCGAAAAAATTCGGGGGAGCATAGAGTCGCCGTGTTGTCTGTCAGTCCGTACGTATGTACGTCCCGAATTTTTTTATTTCATCCCATAACCTTGTTATTTGAAGTCTGATTTAACAACTATTTCACAGAAATGATCACCATATTGAGATGACGTGTCGCATGCAACATTTGGGTCGCTACCTTGAAGGTCAAGGTCACAGCATGACCTTGAAGCAAAATCGTGTCGGGCCCATAACTTTGTTATTTGAAGTCGGATTTTACAACTATTTTACAGAAATGATCACCATATTGAGACAACGTGTTGCATGCAACATGTGGGTTTCACCTTGAAGGTCAAGGTCACAGCATGACCTTGAAGCAAAATCGTGTCCGGCCCATAACTTTGTTATTTGAATTCGGATTTTACAACTTGTTCACAGAAATGATCACCATATTGAGATGACGTGTTGCGAGCAAGTCAGTAGATAAACCTAATTGAGTAGAAGTACAGTTCAAAGAACAGTAACTCTACATTGCCTAAGTTTGAAATTATCACACTTTGAACTTTGTCTGGGACATAAATCTGAAACTACAAAAGATATACTTTCCTGTGTCCAAAATGTAGTCTGGGAGCATCAACCGGCTCTTGTTATCAAATGGAAGGTGTATATTTAGTTGATTTACTGTACAAGATAATCAATGATGTTGTACATGTTATATTGCCTAAGAAAGTCTGGGAAGCCAGTCTTTAGCCCAATACGCATAGGAAAGTTTTCTTACATTATGCTGGATTTTGTAATGATGAAAAATGTATTATCCTAAAAAATTGATAATAAGCATGTCATAATAATAAGACAATCTGAAAAATAAATGACAATTTCTTACAGTCAAAATTAACTTGAAAGTAAGACATCTTGAAAATATAGCATACTAATTTTATGCTCTTAATTTGATAAGGTAAACAATATCACAAAAAGCTTACATTAGATAAATAAGGTCAACATTAGGTTAAATTTTAAGTGTTTTCAGACATCATGAAATGGTTTAATATACCTGGGACAATATAAATATTAGTACATCATCTAATAGGGATATTTATTTATTTCATACCATTAAAAACTAGCACACCAGCTACCATATACAGACTTGGTTTATGAAATGACTTAACAAATAAATCAATGAAACTTCCTTACACTCACAACCCAAAACTATGCAGACTTTGAAATCAGCTACATGTTAACTAATCCTTTTGGAAAAATGGCTAACTAGATATTGAACTTACAGGATGTTGGCCTTAAATTAGAAAATGAAACAATAGATTTTTGACATTCATATACATTTGATAATTGCTGGTGATTAGAGGTAGAGAGATTTTGTATTTTCCTGTAAGGGCTACATATTTAATTTTATTGAACTTGATTTTTCATCTTTTATCAGCACTGATATCTGAATCTTCAAGTGCAACTGATTCAGAAGATGCAGAAGATCAACATAAAGATCAACATGCAACAACCAGTAGGGAGAAAAATAAAAGTAAGTTTAACAGAATAGATCTTTGAAGGACTTCGTTTTATTGAGATGTTAGATGATGAAGTAGAATTTTTTTTAGATCACTTGAGCACATAGTGCTCAAAGGTGTGCTTTTGTGATCACCCTGCACCCGTTCTGCGTCATGCATCCTCCAAAAAATAGTGTCTTAAAACAACAACTCCCTCTATACCAATTGTACTATATGTACATGTAGTAAAACTTAAAAACCTTCTTGTGACAATTCGAAAGAACTATAAATGAGATATTTGGCGTGAAGGATGTCTACCAAGTTTGTTTAAATAAATGCCCTAGGGTCTAAATTGGCCCCACCCAGGGAGATCATTGATTTTCCTAATATGTGTATATTAAAAAGAAATATGACTGTTATGCCTTTATGTGTAATATGTATGCATATATGCACTGGGGCTCCTTTATAATTCTCATGTTGGGGTCCATGATCCCAATACCGTGTTCTAATGGGTAACCGTTTATAATGCTCATTGTGTAATTACCTTGAAATTATCGCATTAACCCACCTACTGCCAAAACTTTAATGCTTATTAGCACAAATGATTGTTTACTTACCAATCAGTGAATATCGGTATATTTTCTAATATGATTTGTAATGCAATTTAATATTATTTCATAAAGTATTACACTGCAGCCCCGATATATCGCTCCCCGTTAAAATGCTAATCTCAGTAAAGCGCTCATAGACCTTGGCTCCCCCTCCCCACCTCATTTATGAGCACCGAAGGTGTGAAAAACATGTACAAGTTAGGGTTAATCCGCTCTTTTGTTGTTTTACCTGTCCATCAGTCAGGCATCAAGTTGTTCCAAAAATCTCAAATTCATATCGTAACAATGACATTGACAACCGGTGGCGAGTATAAATAAACTCAAATATACACACGTATTGTGACATGCAAACGCGCTGAATTAAATAAATCACACAAGCCCAAAATCAATTTGAAATCCTGCACTTTTAATCGAACGGCCAAGACAGGAAGTTAATCATAATGACGTTTGTTTAACTAGAGGACAAATCTAAAGCTGGAAGCTTTTAATCAACTGTAATGGCTAACTGTTTACAATAAATTCGTGATTTATGTTTTTCTTTCAAGTTTTCTGTTTCTTTTAATATAATTAGTATTATTTGTGAATATAATAAATGTTTATATCATTAAATTGTTTAAGAAAAAGATAATGTCGATATTCATTGAACATTAAGTAAAAATTGTCAGCGTTATATGTATCAGAGGTGGTTGGAGTAATGGAGTAATTTCACGATGAACGTTATAACGAGAGCCTCATTAGAACATGGTGTTGAGACATTGGACCCCAACATGAGCGTTTTAAAGGGGCTGTAGTGTACTGAGTACTGTTTATACATGTATAAGCGTCCATAAGTCGACAAAAATCGGTTGCAAAAATTATCCATAAAAATCAACTCGATTTTTGGTCAAGTAGCTAAAAAATGTTGATCTTTTTTGGCCTTTTTTTTTTTTAGAGTTTTGTTAATGGTGATGCGGGCTCACTTTTAGAACTGATTGGAAAAGAAGCAAAGACATAATGTTTGGAAAAAAAACCATATCAAAATGAATAAAATTTAAATGATGCAATGGATGTTCGATAATAATGTCAGCAGCAGATATAAAGGACACTCATATTCAGCACATTTCCCTTTGTTGATGAAGAATATAAAATAAAAAGATTTACCCTTCTCAATATTTCCATGCAAAAAACAAAGTGTCAACAGGTGCAAAGACAATGTACATTGACAGTACTTTTGATCGTTTTTCGTTATGTCATGCTCAAGATGTTTGTATGATTGATGATATGCACAATGTTAAATGCTGACCAAACGAAGACCAATCAAAATTGATTTACTCAAAGGTCAAACACTCCTGTATCCAATCATGTTTGATTAGCTTCATCTCATAGACTTTGTTAATTGGATGAAGGCGTGTTCATAATAATTTATGCACCTTCCCTATAATTTATGTGCACTGAAACGTAAATATGTAGATTTTTTTATGCAAAAAGTTATTACACATGCATTTGTTTTGACTGTTATAAAACTATTAATACACGCAGGTATCGGATTATCTCTATCAGTTTGTTATGTTATAAAAACTGTGACATATCGTAAGTTATAGTTCCGTACGAGGAACAGGTCTGTATATTATTTACAGACCCGGGTGGCAATTTGAAGACGGAGAGAGCGTAGCTATGATTTTGAGATTGTTGTAACAGTTTGATACCTGACTGATCAACAGTTAAAAATGAACAAAAGAGCAGATAAGCGCTAACCTGTGTATCATTTCACACCTTCTGTGCTCACGAGTGACCTAATTTTGACTGTTAATTGCACTTAACTGACACATTGAACAAGCGTTATAGCAGATACAGCACGATATCAATATTCATGGGGAAAAAATTATGATCGGCGAAAAATATGATTTTTTTGGGGAGCCAAGGCCTATGTGCTTAGCAGGTAAGTTAATAGCTCCAATGCATAAGTAGGTCATAGTACCCAAAATTTTGTTTTTAAACTACCAACTTGAAGATTTTAAAGTCAGGTTTATGACTTCTCAACCTTACAGTCTCAGCCATCTTTACATACAAACCCTGATTGACAGGCATAGGTTTACACTATATCATTCTAAATCCAGAATGAATATTTTGCAGTCATGGATCTAATAGTCTTTGGCACAGGTGTGCACTATAGGACTGATGGTCCTCTTGGTCATTTATTATGTAATTCTTCTACTTAGCCCTTATGAATGTAACATAATTTTCTCTATCTAGAATATCAAAGTCGTTATGAAAATATAAAATTACCATTGTTAAATGTATGAAACAATTAATGTTAATGTGACATTTTTTTTTTTACAGAGAAAAACAATTAAGTGACTTTCCATTGACTTTAGTATTTAAGCTCACATTTTTACTACCAATTTTTTTAATTTATGCACTTTTAAATAATGAATTTGACTTTCTAGGTAAACAGATGCTAACAGCTTCGAAGACAAAGTCCCCTGGTAAAAAGGTATGGACGTCATTCCTGTTTATTCCTTATACATTAGGGTCTGTTGGTTAAGGATTAAGCCATTGTTACCTTAAACTCAGAATTCTTGCCTGACGGTCTGTAGAAAATGTTATATTATTTTGCCCTGAATAATTGAGATGCAAATATGCTCAGCCCGAATTTGCATTTTCTGCATGTTGCCGAAGATGAGACTAGTCGCTTAATTGCCAGTGCCATTATAGTATAATATCCATTACAAAACCTTTACATTAAACAGAGTAAAAAAGGCGGTGACTAAAGGCCAGATTTGATAAGATCTTAGTAATTTAGATTCATGAGTTGGATAGGATTTTTATTTGGTGATGAATCCTCATAATCTTATGATATAATGTATGCAGAATAATGTTATTATATATCAATGTTCTGTTCTTGACACTGTTTGTGTAGTGCTTTTTTCTTGATGTTGTATCTAAACAAAAACAATGGACATTTATGTTTAAACTTGACTTATAACTGCCAAAGCCAGCTCTACAAACTAGGTACTAAAATGGGGGTCCCATTTGTAACAAATTTTCTTACGAATTTTAAAAGACCCCCAAAATTTCCAGATGACCCGTAATATGAAAAGTCTCAAGGTCAACTGCCAAATGGAAAGGAAAGCCCAGCTCTAAAACTTGTGATCTAAAAATATACAAATATACAAAGAAAAACAATAAAATTAAAACAATGATGACAGCATTTACATCTTATATAATCACATGTGTTCCTAGTGGCTTAATACATGATTAAAACATAGTAAAAGGTACCATTGGAGGCCCTAACTATGGGGATTTAAGACTTTAATCTGATTCTGAGACAACAAATAAACAGACACATAAATTGAATTGTAGTTAAAAGTTAATTCTTTAACCTTTTGCCTTTGGTTAGTTAGCTGTAATGTAATCTTGTATTAAGTCATATGCCAAATTATCCATTTAAATGAAAATACTATATATTTTCGCCATCTTTATTAATCAAAAAGGTAATAACATTTCATCTATGGTTGCCTACATATGATGCTATGTAATTGTAAAAAGGCTAATCATCACAATTAGGACCCATTCCGATTAAGGGCCTTCCATGATACACAACAACAACTGCAACAACATACCTGGTAATGCGCCAGCTCGATTACAACACCCTCTCTATCATGCGTAACTGAAACTGTATATCTCTAAGGCAGTTTGATTAGAAACTTTTATAAGTCTTATATGTTTATCTGCCCCACTATTGTTGTCTGGGCGGTAACTTCTACATTTGTTGACGGTTTGATGCATACAATTGTGATTCATGTACTGTAAAATTGAGGTCAACATTAGAGGTCAAAAGTAAATTTTTATGTATGAAATAATCTTGTCTGGGCTGTAACGCCTTCATTGTTGAAGGTTAAAATAATGTGGAACAAATATTAACCTCAATGAAACTTTTGTTCACCTACCTCTAAAATGGACCATAACCTTTACAATAACCATATTTACTATAACCTTTAAAGGATTTACAAAAAAGCTTTGACCTAAATGTTAACCGCAATATGACCCACAATTAGACAGTGTGTTGTGTCATTATATTTGTAAAACAAGAGCTGTCACCCAAGTGACAAATGCCCCCGAAAAGGTTTCTTAAGCATGCAGGTATTATGAAAAGAGAATGAAAGTAACTACATTTTTGTAATTGCTATTGTTCTTTGTATTGTTGTACCTGTAATCTCTAGTTGTAATAGCATGAACCTTCAAAATATAAGTGTGACCTTGACCTTTAAAGAAGGGACGAGGTTCCTGTACGCAACAAAATGTTGTTATGAGATAGACATTTGTTCCAAATTATTTTAAAATCCCTCAGTGCATGACAAAGTTTAAGACTGGACATAATTGTAAGTGGGCACACACAGACGAACGGACATGAGCCTTAGCCGCGACACATTGTCTTGATGATGTGGTAGACATTTGTGCCAAGTTATTTTAAAATCTTTCCATGCATGACAAAGTTACAGTCCGGACATGAATGTGTATCTTCAAACTCTTCCTGAGAGAATGAGTAACTTAAAACTAAAAGTGTGACCTTGATCTTGAAGGTTAGGACATGGGTCTTTGTCGTGACACATCATCTCGATGTGGTAGACATTTATGTCTAGTTATTTTAAAATCCTTCGATGCATGACAAAGTTACAGCACGGACAAGAATGTGTGTACCTATAAACTCTAATTATGATATAGTGAACTTCAAAATGGCAGTGTGACCTTGACCTTTGAGGTAGGTACAAGATTATTGGACCCGACACATCGTCTTGATGTTGTAGATATTTATGCCAAGTTATTTTTAAATCCTTCCATGCATGACAAAATCACAGCCCAGACACGATTTGGGTACCTATTAATTCTAATTGTGATAATGTGAAACTTCAAAATGATAGACTTTTGAGGTAGGGACTTTCTTGAATACGATACATCATCTTGATGTGGGAGACATTTGTGCCAAGTTATTTCAAAATCCCTCAATGTATTCCAAAGTTACAGTCCGGACACGAATTAAGTGGGGACAGACTGACGGACGTACTAACGAAATGGTACTTATGTGACTTTTCCTTTGATCTTTTTAGTCATTTTTAGTCACACAAGGTTTAGAAAAAGACACACAAATAAAAACAGCATGAATAGGATCAAAGAGATAGTACTGTTACCCATTGTTCTCCAAGTCACACAAGTACCTCTAGGTTTGTACAAACGGACGGACAGACGGTGCATAATAACCCCAGCTTGTCGTGGCAGTTATTTCTATATTTGATGAAGGATGATATTATTTGGTACAAATAATAACCTCATTGAGATGGTATGACTTGTACAAGTTTTGCAACCCTACCTTTATTACCTAAATATCATATGTGGATAAACAACTAAACCATTTAAGGCTAATCGTGGGGTATTCATCACAATTGTGATAGCTCTAGTTGGCTTTTGTGGTTGCACACATTTTATTCAAGGCTCTAATATTTAAATTTTTGAATTGAAGTGGTAAAATAACATTTAATTCTTTGGAAAAATTCTTTTTTATGGATGGAAATTGGAGAGTCCATTTTTCTCTTTTCAGAAACCTGAGAGATACTGTTTGTATTGCAAGAAAATGGTTTTTGGTGGTAAACTGAAAAGACACATCATCAGGAAGCACAAAAGCAATCAAGAAGTACAATATATTTTAAAACAAACAAAAGCAGTGCAAAATCAATTTTTTAATCAAAAAAGAAAAGAAGGCATTTATGAGTTTAACATAGAGCAATTATCTCACGGCAATGAACCAACCATGCGTGAGAGGAATGTAAAATGTGAAGACAAACTGAGGGTTTGTCTTGATTGTAAAGGGTATTTTGGAAACAAGTATTTTTACAAACATAAATGCTTGGTGGACAAACCGGAGCCATTGAAGCCTGTATTACTACAAAAACAATCAAATGAAGACACTGCATTCTTGGACATCCTGAACCGATTTCGGGATGGAGAAATTGGGGACTTGTGTAGGACCAACCAAACAATAAAAATGTTTGGGTACAGACATTTCTGTCTAAGGAGACATGAAGAAGGAAAACAAGTTGAGGTGAGGAAAGTAGTCATGGCGGAAATGAGGGGACTTGCCAAACTATTTCAAATGTTTAAAACAATAGTTGGAGAACACAAAACTGTTGAAGACATGTTCCAAAGATGCAATTTGAGTGATCTAGTCAAGGCTATTAGTTTGGTAGTTACAAAAGATGATTATAAAACTGAAAAACATGGAAAGAAATTCTTTTTAGATGGGGTGATTCTAAGATCAGTTAAGACCTTAAATGGTCATTACAGTGTAACTATGCAAGATGAAAAAAGAAAGGAATTAAAAAACTTCAAGGCAGCATACAAACATAAATCAAGTGAGATTTTCCTCAAACCTAGACAAACAAGTTTTGCAAATTCATTGGAAAAAACATGCAAGCCTTCAAACTTACCATTGGAATCAACATTGAAAGACCTGAAACAGTTTATCACTGAAGAAACCACCACAGTTGTGAACAAAGCAGACAAAGGTAATTTAAGTTTTTGTTGTGTAGGTAAAGTGTTTAAGAGTGCAATGTCCCTGATTCTTTCAAAACATTCTGTTTGTAGTGTAAAAGACTATATTTTAATAATACAATTGCAAATTAAGGCTCATGAACTTAAAAATGTGAAAAGTATACAATTGAATAAAGTTAAAAAAAATAAGAAGACAACGGCCACCACCCTACAGAAATTGTCAATCATTGTCAAGTTTTTATGGCTTCATGATCATTGGCAAACATGCTTGGTGTTATGAATGTGACAGTGAATTCAGAATTTTTGTTCTTTCGGTATTCAGACCTATTCATAATTAGCACAATAATCAGCCAATACTTTCATGTGTATAATGCTTTGATGTGCTGAGCTCTAGTTCTTAAATATAACAGGAACTTAAGTCATTTTGTCTTTAGCAGGGTTCAGAGCAAGCAGTAGCTCAATGATATGTGAAGATAATGATGACGAGGAGTTCCAGACACAAGAACAGAAACTATTATGCATTCCCTATATGCATATAGTAAAAACTTAAAAAATCTTCTTTTAAAGAACCCAAAGAGCTAGAGCTAAGATATTTAGCATGAAACATGATCTAATGGGTGTCCACCAAATTTGTTCAAATAAAAGCCCTGGGGTCAAAATTGGCCCCGCCCCCGGGGGTCATTGATTTTCCCCTATATGCATATAGTAAAAACTTAAAAAATTTTCTTTTAAAGAACTCAAAGAGCTATGGCTAAGATATTGAGCATCAAACATGTTCTAATAGGTGTCTACCAAGTTTGTTCAAATAAAAGCCCTGGGGTCAAAATTGGCCCCGCCCCGGGGGGGCATTGATTTTCCCTATATGCATATAGTAAAAACTTAAAAAATCTTCTTTTAAAGAACCAAAAGAGTTAGAACTAAGATATTTAGCATGAAACATGTTCTAATGGGTATCTACCAAGTTTGTTCAAATAAAAGCCCTGGGGTCAAAATTGGCCCCGCCCCGGGGGTTCGTTGATTTCCCCTATATGCTTATAGTAAAAACTTAAAAAATCTTCTTTTAAAGAACCCAAAGAGCTAGAGCTAAGATATTTAGCATGAAACATGTTCTAATGGGTGTCTACCAAGTTTGTTCAAATAAAAGCCCTGGGGTCAAAATTGGCCCCGCCCCGGGGGGTCGTTGATTTTCCCTAAATGCATATAGTAAAAACTTAAAAAATTTTCTTTTAAAGAACTCAAAGAGCTATGGCTAAGATATTGAGCATCAAACATGTTCTAATAGGTGTCTACCAAGTTTGTTCAAATAAAAGCCCTTGTGTCAAAATTGGCCCCGCCCCAGGGGGTCATTGATTTTCCCTATATGCATATAGTAAAAACTTAAAAAATCTTCTTTTAAAGAACCAAAAGAGTTAGAGCTAAGATATTTAGCATGAAACATGTTCTAATAAGTGTCTACCAAGTTTGTTCAAATAAAAGCCCTGGGGTGTAAATTGGCCCCGCCCCCGGGGGTCATTGATTTTCCCTATATGCATATAGTAAAATCTTAAAAAATCTTCTTTTAAAGAACTCAAAGAGCTATGGCTAAGATATTTAGCATCAAACATGTTCTAATAGGTGTCTACCAAGTTTGTTGAAATAAAAGCCCTGGGGTCAAAATTGGCCCCGCCCCGGGGGTCATTGATTTTCCTTATATGTGTATAGCAAAAACTTTAAAAATCTTCTTTGAAAAAACCCAAATAGCTAGAGTTAAGATATTAAGCATGAAACATCTTTTAGTGAGTGTCTACAAAGTTTGTTCAAATAAAAGACCTGGGGTCAAAATTGGCCCCGCCCCGGGGGTCATTGATTTTCTTTATATGTGTATAGCAAAAACTTAAAATCTTCTTTGAAAAAAACCCAAATAGCTAGAGTTTAGATATTAAGCATGAATTATCTTCTAGTAAGTGTCTACAAAGTTTGTTCAAATAAAAGCCCTGGGTCAAAACTGGCCCCCCCAGGGGTGTCATTGTTTTTAACTATATGTGTATAGTAAAAACTTTAAAAAAAATCTTCTTTTAAAAAAACCCAATGAGCTAGAGCTTAGATGTTTAGCATGAAACATCTTCTTATGGTGTCTACCAAGTTTGTGCAAATAAAAGCCCTTGGGTTAAATTGGCCTGCAATGTTTGGGGGGGGGGGGGTTGGGCTCGGGGGCCTATGTACAGGTGAGGGCCATCATGGCCCTCTTGTTATGATCTGTGACTAAAAATCTGAAGAAAAAATTGCGGACTGCAATGGTGATGTACATTTTTTATTCCAAAAATGAGCATTATTATGTCAATTAAATCCGTTTCCATGTTATAAATTTGAATTAAAAAAATTAGAACATAATTTATTGCCAAAGGATAAAATTGGGATCCAAAAATTTGCCCCTGTTTTCTAGTTCAGTCATTGATTTTCCTTTATAATTAAATGTATATAGCAAAAACTTGATAAAATCCTTCTTTTAGAAAACCCAAGGAGCTTGAGCTTAGAATATTAAATTATAATATTTGCACATGCTTTTGGGGAACCCCGTTGTTTTCCCTTAGCAATTTTAGCAACCAGTAATTGTTGTTACACATGCCACTTATTTCAGATTTACAAAATATGAACTTTGTGATATCAGTTTAAGATTTAGATTTTATCTGCTTTTGTTTATAGTTTACAATATAACTTGTTTCTTGTTATACATGAGCGATTTCAGGGCCATCATGACCCTCTTGTTTTGTATATATTTTCATTATGCAGTGTCAAATTTCAACAATTTTTTGGTAAAAGCTGGGACCAAACCATAAATTGATGAATTAGCAGTTAAGTTGTTCAATATTTAAAAATAGTTGGAAAATCATGTTTTAGAAATAGATAAGGTTTCTTTTTATTTTTGAAATCCATAATTTGTTGTCTGAATGAAGAAAACATCATCTTTATGAAAATTTACAGAATTTTTGGTGTGTCATTGGAAAATTGAAATAGTTACTTTTTAACTGCTTGACTATTGCCCTTGGGAAAATTTCATTATAGATTTTAGTGTGACATATTATGTTCTCAACAAAACTTTTATTTAATATATTCTGTAGCTATGTTGTCATGATATAAATCATCAAAATAATTTTGTAATACATCACATATATAGAGGTCTATACACTTAAATGAAAAGTTTGTACCCAACATGTAATTGCAAAATATTTTGTATTCTAACTATATTTACATTTGTTCATACAGTTCATTATTGTTCAATATTTATTATAGATAAAATGAATATTCTAATGCTACTTTTGTTATGTGTCATATTTTGATAGTCTTGTTTTTTATTTTCAACTAAGTAGCAATCAGTTATGTTTTTGAATGTGCGCTATTATCAGATAGTAGGATGAACTTGATATCAATTTTACATTTAGATGTTATATCTGCTTTTGTTTAAAGTTTACAATATTACTTGTTCCTTGTCATGTAGAGTATTAATATTCAGGTGAGCGATATTAGGGTTATTATTCCCTCTTGTTTCAAGTTCTATAAAAATCTGTGCGAAGAAAAGCAATACAGAAGGTTTTTCCAATTTGTCCTTTTAGTTTATTTCAAACTGGATGCTCAGTTCCAAACTAGAACTTCAGTTGGTGCCATGATCAGCCCACTCTTAACCAGAGCTTTTTTTAATATTCCTTAATAAAACTTAAAAATTGTTTTTCAGACCAATAATTCAGCCATAGAGAAATGTCTGTAATGAAATTAATTTTCACAGTGACTTTATTGTACATGTATCAATTTTAATAACCATATGTTTTTCAGGTGTATTAATATTTTCTTGTACTCGCTTTCCAGATAGGAGTCCAGACTGTTCAGCAGCCAGTTCCATGCCAGTATTGCATATTGATAGTGATCAACAATCATCAGGGTCCATATCGGAGGATTCTATGGAGTTGGAGGATGATTCTTCTGATACAGAAAATAACTGCAACAGTGTTTTAGTCCCTGAGATTCATCGGACTGAGGACAACGATGATTCCGACTCGTCAGAGTTTTCCGATATTGCAGAACAATTTTCGGCACATATGACAAAGAAAGGTTCAAACACTTTAAAGAAAGGGAAAAAAGGAAATAAAAAGTGTCTGGCAGATACAACTAAAACTTCAGAAAGGCCTTCAAGTGGAGTGAAAGTGCAATTTACTAACAGTAAAGATGGTAAAAAGAAATATGATAAGCTTCAATTTTGCTTATATTGTGGTAAAGGCTCAACTAGTGTAAGAAGGCATTACCTTCTTCTCCACAAAACTGAACCTGAAGTAAAACAAATTCTTGACCAACCTTTGAACTCATCTGAGAGAAAATTAAAGTTGCTGAAATTACGGCATGCTGGGAACTTTAAACATAATACTGAAGTTTTGGAAAAAAACGAGGGACTTCTAGTCACATCAACTAAGTCTTCAAATGCAACATCCCCCGAAGACTATCTGCCATGTAAAAGTTGTTTGGGTTTCTATTACAAAGCAAATTTGTGGCGACATAGAAAAGCATGTCCATTTGCAAAGGATATCAAAAAATGGAGTAAAGTTCAAGCTGAGGCCTATCTTCTTTTACCTTTTCCAGTTCAAGTCAGTAAAGGTCTAAAGGAAAATATATTTGGTAAGATGGTTGTAGATGAAGTCACAGTAGCAGCTCGTCAAGATAGACTTATTGTTAGGCTGGGAGAAAATCTTTATCAAAAGTATAGAAATTATCCTCATCTTTATCAACTTGTCAGCCAGAAAATGAGAGAGTTAGCACGGTTGCTTATAAGGGCAAGAAAGCATGACTCTGATATTTCAAGTTTTTATGACTTGATTAATACTGACAAGTTTCCAGTTGTTGTTGCAGCAACCAAATCATTGTGCTCATTTGATGAAAAGTCAAACAAATATGGAAATCCATCATTGGCTTTAAAACTTGGCCATACAGTCAAAAAATGTGCTAGGATATGTAAAAGGGAATCCCTAATTTCTGGCAATACTGATTCAATAAAAAGAGCCAAGGATTTTCTTTTAATTTGTGAAGGTGAATGGACAGGGGAAATTTCAAGTATGGCACTTCAAACCTTGTCTTCGAATAAAGTTAATAAAAGACAGAATCTGATGGTAACTCTATCTCAGGACATGGTGAAGTTACATCTTTTCTTTCAAAAGAAAACCGAAGCACTGAGAAAAAGCTTAGAAGAGTCACCGTCATTCTCAAAATCTGACTGGGAACTACTTAATCAAATAAGTCTGGCTCAACTAGTTCTTTTTAATAGGAGTCATGCTGGAGAAACTCAGAGATTAACTGCTGAAGTTTACATGACTGGAACGAAATCAGAAACTCCACCTGAAGAAGTTGGAAGTTTAATGAGTAGTACTGAAAAAGCGCTGTTGGCCACAGTTCCCAGAGTAGATATCCCTGGGGTCAAAGGGCAGACTGTGCTTATTTTCATTCCTCATTCTATTGGGAAAAACATAGATCTTCTTTTGAAGTGGCGAAGTCAAGCTGGTGTGCACAAAGACAACAAATATCTGTTTGCCAGACCAAACTTTAGTTGCACTACTCCACTTAATACTTCATTTGTCCTTAAAAAGTTTGCAACAGAGGCTAATGTATCATCACCTCTGAATATCACAAGTATCAAACTTAGAAAACAAGTGACGATTGTTTCTCAGATTTTAAATATGGAGGAAAATGATCTTAAAACCTTAGAAACTGTTATGGGACATGACATCAAAGTGCATGGGTCATTTAGTCGCCTGCCACAAGAACCTGATTTGGTTGCTAGGATGGGTCTGCTCTTAATTGCATTCAATAATGGAACAATTAACCAATTTACTGGAAAAATCTGTTTAGGGCATTTCATTGATGAAGTAAATTTTCGTTTTTATGGGTAGGAAAAATTTAAAAGTTTGCAAAGGGGCCCATCCCACAGTTAAATGAATATTTGGGTTTTTTTTAAAAAACAGGCTTTTTAATTAATACCCGTCCCAAATTTCTTTAATTTTTCATATAAATTTTTTAAATTAAAAAAAATATGTTATGATGAAGTTTTTCTTCATTCTTTTTAAAAATGGAAAAGGCAACAATTTGAATTATAAAAGTTTTGATAAAACTTAATACATAGATGTGCATAAGTAAGTGTATGTTCAGTCATAAATTCAATTTACCTTGAATTATATACAAATTACCTTTTATTTACTACAAGTATTTCAAAAGTACTTTAATGTCTTTATATAATGAAAAAAGTTTTATAATAATTTTAACATCCTTCTAGCTACTTGATTCTTATGTAGATCTAATCCTTAGAGTTTGCTTCTACCTATAGTCCTGTTTTTCTTGTAATTTTTGTAGTTGGTAACTTGAGCAGTGATAGTGAAGTTGATGAAGATAAAGATGAAAATGAAGTTGATGAAGATAAAGATGAAAATGATGTCAATGAAGATAAAGATGAAAATGATGTCAATGAAGATAAAGATGAAAATGATGTCAATGAAGATAAAGATGAAAATGATGTTAATGAAGATAAAGATGAAAATGATGTAAATGAAGATAAAGATGAAAATGATGTTGGTAATAACGATGACAGTGGAGGTGATTGTCATTTGCATGTAGCTGAAAGTAAGTTTTTAACTTGTTTTTTAATAGGAAAAAAAATGGAGTATGTTGAAAGGCAGGCTGCCTGCAATTCTGTTTTTGGTCATCTTGCTCAAGTGTTTACAATAATGACCCAATATGCAATATTTATTTTTAGCTCAACTATTGTATTCAAATAAAAAGGAGATCTATCCTACTTACTCATCTGTTGGCGTCTGCTACACACTTTTGGTAAAGTTTTTGATACTTGTACCACCGATTTATTTCCTATACACTTTGAGATACTGCTTTAAAACTTTAAATACTTCTTAGTGACCATCATCCCAACTTCCAATCAAAAGGACATTACTCTGTCTTGGATTTTGACAAAATTATGCCCCTTTTTTACTTTGAAGAAAAACTGGATAAAGTTATTATCATGACTTAGGTTTACTATTATGGTCAAGTTTTTGTTTTCGGTAATTAACTAGAAAAGCTTTTGAAACTTAATACATATGTGTGTTGATACATCTCAAAAGTTTTCTACCTGCCACACTTATTTCATGACAGAGTTCACTGTAATAGCAAAATATATTCCTGGCCATTAGATCAAATGCATTGACTTAGGAAGTTTTGAATGTAGATGTACCTTGCCAAACTTAATTTGGGCCATAAAGCACTCATTCTTTATTTACTTCTTTGATTAAATTCATGTTTATGGTCATTTACTGCAATTGGAACATTAAAACTTCATATGTGGATGCATCTAGACGAGTTCAGCCTATGAAACCTATTTTTCAGTCATAGGTCGCGGACCTCTGACCTTTGATTAGATTATCAATGGAAATGTGCAAAAAATGGAGCGAAATGCTCTTTATCTTTGTTTGTTTATTTTTTTAACACACTAGCACATATGTGAGTTTTCATGATTGATGGATGTCCATTGTCCACAATTCAAAAGACATCTCCTCTGAACCCACATGGCCAAATTCTTGGCAACTTAAATTATGAAAACTTTTAAAATTCTTCTCAAAAACTGCACGGCCCTTTGTCCAGCAATTAGCCAGTCATTGTACATAGAGAGTAACAAGTGTTGTCTGGTGCTGTTCCTTCGTAAATGTCTGTAACAGAATTTGTAAAGAAAAAGAGACACCTAATCAAGAACATAGATATTTGGTGTGTAGTATGGACATCCAGCTTTGTTCCATTCATGGCCCCAGGGTAAAAACTGGGTTTATTGAGTAATACTAAGAGGTTGTTAAACATTTACCCGGATGGTAATTAGCCTTTGCCACTAGTCGGGCCAGCATCTGTGCAATCTGAATAGGCTTTTACTGGCTCTATGCTTAGGTTTATTTGAGTTAAATTTTCATCTGATATCCCCAAAGTTGATAATGGACAGTTCCGAAATTTAGATTTAGGAAATGTCAATTTAAGAAATGAAACAGGTAAGTTGATCAATATTACTTTTAAGTGACACTTAATTGAACATTATATTCCTAGAAGGTCCAACAGACTGTTTGCATTCTATTCCAGGCAGTAAAGCAGAAATCTCATCGACGCCTGCCAGATCAAAACGCGTATTATCATGTAAGATATTTTCATTCTTTTTGCACGTAAAAGTAACTGAGTAAACCTCACTATGTGTGTTTATCACAGAAACCCGTATTTTCGCTGGTAAACATCCACTTATGTTACTTTGTTAAATATTGACTACGCCTATGAAAACAAGACATGGGGATATCATAGTTCATTTGACATAAGGTATGCACATGTCTTTTGTAAAAATCAGTATTCTGCCTTATTCAAACCCTTATATGTTTATCTCGACATTTCGTTATCTCGATATTTTTTGGACGGTCCCGATGACTTCAAGATAATGAGAGTTGACTGTATTCATAATTAGCACAATAATCAGCCAATACTTTCATGTGTATAATGCTTTGATGTGCTGAGCTCTAGTTCTTAAATATAACAGGAACTTAAGTCATTTTGTCTTTAGCAGGGTTCAGAGCAAGCAGTAGCTCGATGAGATGTGAAGATAACGATGACGAGGAGTTCCAGACACAAGGACAGAAACAGAGAAAAACTGAAGGTGAGTTACTTTGATAATGACAATATGCAGACAACATAAACATTAATGAAGTGTCCCCTTAACCATGATTTTGTGGACCCTTATTGCTAATATGCATGTACATTGTAATGTTACATAGATTATTGTTATTTTTGTCCTTCACATGTCATATTGAAAACTATTAAAGATTGGTGATATTTCCACAATAGCCATATGACCTGTCAAGAAGTGAAATAACATTTTTTTAATGAGATTAATGAATGACCTATTCAGAGAATTGCTGAGGTCTTAACAAAGAAATTGGAACTATCATTAATAAATAAGTGTAAGCTTTTAACATCTCATCTGACACTTTGATAGCACAAAGAAATATAGGAAAACACAGATAAATTGAATAGGCTTAACAGGACATCGAAAGAGAGTCAAAGAATAAAAAATACTGCATACCAAAATATCACAGGATTCGAGGAAACACATTTTGATGAAGGTTAAAGTCAACTATACAAATAGAGCAAGAACAAAAAAAGAGCATTCAACAATTATTGTCAAAAAGTCAACTTGGCCAGGCCTGGTTGCATACATGTGTATCTATCTAAATGCTGAACAGTTTCCAATGCCAACTTATATGCCTAGTTAAAGAGCATCATTATTTTTAAGGAATGTCTAGTTTACCATGTGAAATTTGCAGTGAAGAACTTTATACTGCTAAAAGTCATTACTGAACCACATATGGCAGGCGCAAGTTATGAACATTGACAATTTAAGATTAATAATATCATTTATAAAAAATTAAATGACATCATATAAAAACTTAGCTAAAATAGCATTTTAAAAAGCATAAAACTTGTTTAGGCCACTTGCAAATGCAGGTAGCCTGATTGATAAACTTCCAATTAAAGAGAGAACTTTGGATGCAAACGTTTATATTTTTGTAAGTTTCAGTAAAATGGTCTGCAAAAGACACCAGTTTGCTCCGGAAAGAGTTCAAAGATTGCATTTTCTCCAGAAGTGACCAGGAAGACTGCAAGGGAAGTTTGCCAAGTAGGTCATATTAATTTAATTGTAAGACAACCCATGCCAGGCAATATAATTTTATAGAATTCATTCATTGTCTGCACACCGTTACCCAGTTGAAATGTTCAAGTAATAAAGCTATTGTTTATTGCCATAAGACCAAAAACAGTAACATTTCTGGTCTTTTTCAGCTTGTTACATACTCCATTGTGTAGTTTTATGTTTTAAATATTCTTGTCTGTTTCAGGTAAACAACAAATAATCAGTGTCATCCGCAAAGGAGTAATTGAATCTGTTAGGGGATTGCCTGAGGAGGTACAATACCTTAAGATCCGAACAAAATTGTTCAACGAGCGGAAGACTGTTAGAATGCACACAACCCAACATTTGAAGAAACTGTGCTTAAAAAAATGAGATATGTACGATCTCAGGCACTGGCTGGGTGCCTAACTTCAGACAATACCCAAATCTTAGACACCTGACACCTTTAATTATGCATCAGAAAATAAGTGCTTTTAAAGATAAGAGTTGCTTTTATTTAGTTGACATTGTTTTTTTTACTTATTTTAAATTGTCTGTGTATGTTAATATTTATATACATGTATATAGAACTCTGGAAATGGTCTCCATTAAGATGAGAAATGGGAAGATATGAAAATATTCCTTAAAGTTAGCAGTTGTGCCATATTTGAAAGGTTAATGTTTTCAATTAAATGCATGTACTATTTCACTGCCATTCTTATCAACATCTCAAAAAAGGACCTTATTTTTAAAGTTATATAAGCTTAATGCCTCTTTTCATACTTTGAGTGATGTAGATAAATTGATATGTGTGCTCTCACATGAGAATTTGTTAAAAGACACTGCTATATTCTGTTTTATCATTTGAAAGCCCTAACTAACCTCCAGTATAAGAAGAAATGTATGTACTATGCACATAGGTTACACATGCCCTTTTTAGCTCGACTATTCAATAAGAATAAGTAGAGCTATTGCAGTCACCCGAGCGTCAGCGTCTGCGTCGGCGTAACCACTTATGTTAAATTTTTTGTATTAGTTCAAATATGTTCAAAGTCCATTGACATATGGCTTTGAAACTTTGCACACTTGTTCACCATCATGACCCCAACCTGTAGACAGGAGGAGGTAACTCTATCAAGCATTTTGACAGAATTATGCCCCTTTTTCGTCTTAGAATTTATGTTAAAGTTTTTGTAATACAAATGTACCTTATAAATTTTCCAAGTCCATTGACATATGGCTTTGAAACTTTGCACACTTGTTCACCATCATTACCCCAACTTGTAGACAGGAGGAGGTAACTGTATCGAGCATTTTGACAGAATTATGCCCCTTTTTCGACTTAGGATTTATGTTAAAATTTTTGTAATACCTCAAATATTTTCAAAGTTCATTGACATATGGCTTTGAAACTTTGCACACTTGTTCACCATCATTACCCCAACCTGTAAACAGGAGGAGGTAACTGTATCAAGCATTTTTTTTTACTATCAATCACTAAGAATAGTCGAGCGTTGCTGTCCTACCGACAGCTCTTGTTACTAATAGTAAAAATACTGTATAGATGAAATGTTGTTTAGAATACTTTTGTAAAGGCTAAGGATCATGATTCTTATAGATGCTGATGGGTGATTGCTACACTGAAAATAAGTTATTGCTTTATGTTTTCCTTTTTCGGGTTTAATAGTTTGAATTATATTATCACACCCATAGCTCTTGAGTTTAAATAGTCTGAAACATGATCCTTCACCTGCTAAGCTAGTACTAAACCTTTTTAAACTCAAAATAGATTAGATACTTTTTAAGTGTTATTAAACTATTTTAAGGCTTCAATATAGTATTAATATATTATGATTTTATACATTTATGTAGTCAACATAATCATGATGTCTCTTAAAACTCTTTGAAGAGTGGCTATGTATAATCTTATTTGATTTTTTTATGCTATTGAAATGTCATGAGTACATTGATGAGACTGAAATAAACAATGTGTTGTGTATTCTGTATTTATGGTCTAAGTATTCATTCAATTCATTCTAATTAAAATTAACCACTGATAAACAGTGAAAGAATTATAAAACAACACATCCGAAGTAGTCCCAAATGTCAATGCTTAACGCACAGTGAATGTTCGAACCAAGCCGAAAATTAAATGCTATTTTATGCTCCCTGAAGGGAGAGCATTATAGTTGTCCGTCTGCTTCTTGTCGGAAGTGTAACTTCAATGATCACACAATGATGGGGACCAATAAGAGGAAGTGTAGTGCCAAAGAAGTTGCTCGGAACTTTAAACACAAAAGACTTGTTAAAAATAAATAACTTACCCCTAGACGTGGCTTGCGCGCCGCATACTCAAACCTTGGGCAATCGTGAATATGACGTGCTTCTGCTCTTGCCACATCCTACCAAATTATTCACACAAAAAAAAAAACAGGAACGTGGCCTTCAAAAAATGTACGAACAAAAAAGACGCACAGGGCTTGTGACCATAGCATTAGAAATGTAAATATTGTCTATGTAGAATTTTAAAGGCATATGAGGCATTTTTTTTTGTGTATTATGTTGAATAATTACAAAGACAATTATACATGTAGAATAAATTTTCACCATACCTACAACAATAGATTGTGAATTGGTAATGAATTGCATCAGGTGCGGATTTATGCATGGCAGACGTCTCGCAACACTAAAACAACCATGCCTAGCCTTCACGTCCATTCTTACAATTACTTTATTTACGACAACCATCTGTAACTTTTTATTATTTATATGAAAGTAATAATAGAAAAAAACACCTGCAATATAAAGCACCTGTGTTGCATGCTTATCGTCTGCATTATAGTAATAATCTTGTATTATGGTTCGTTAACCATATAATTATTTTCTGACAAAATTAGTGTTATCCAAATTGATATTTATTTCTTTTAAATAACATTATATGATATGTTAAAAAAAGTCATGACCACTTTACTCATAGTTACATTTTTTTTTTTCATTTTTTTATTGCACACTACTGATAGCTCAGTAAGCACTGGTACAAAATATGAGCAATTGCTATCAAATGTCAACTGCATGTACATGTATATAAAACATGCATTTACACATCTGTAGGCCATTATTTTTCTTTTTTCCATAAGCTGGGACAAAACTTTAGTGATTTAAAATGAAATTTTATGGGTTCCATTTTTAACCAGGTTTTCCCGAAGGAAAAAACTGGTAATTAGATTGAGGTATGTCGGCGGGCGGGCGGGCTAAACAATTTCTTCTGTGCGCAACTCCTCCTACATTTCTCAACGGATTTTGACCAAACTTTCACAGAAGCTTTGTCATCAAGTGCCCTGGCGCATATTGTCGGGGTTTTGCGATTAGATAATATTTGACCTAATTATGGCCCTTTGTTTTTTTTTCTTATGTAAAATATATAGTGAACAATTTCTTCTGTGCGCAACTCCTCCTACATTTCTCAACGGATTTTGACCTAACTTTCTCAGAAGCTTTGTCATCAAGTGCCGTGTCACATATTGCCAGGGTTTTGCAATTGGTATATATTTGACCTAATTATGGCCCTTTGTTTTTTTTTCCTTATATAGAATATATAGTGAACAATTTCTTCTGTGCGCAACTCCTCCTACATTTCTCAACGGATTTTGACCAAACTTTCTTAGAAGCTTTGTTATCAAGTGCCTGGCACATATTGTCGGGTTTTGTGATTGGATAATATTTTGACTGAATTATGGCCCTTTGTATATTTTTTCCTTATACAGAATATATAGAGAACAATTTCTTCTGTGCTCAACTCCTCCTACATTTCTCAACGGATTTTGACCAAACTTTCTTAGAAGCTTTGTTATCAAGTGCCTGGCACATATTGTCGGAGTTTTGTGATTGGATAATATTTGACCGAATTATGGCCCTTTGTATATTTTTTCCTTATACAGAATATAAGTGAACAATTTCTACAGTGCGCAACTTCTCCTACATTTCTCAATGGATTTTGACCAAACTTTCACAGAAGCTTTGTCATCAAGTGCCCTGGCGCTCACTAAATTCCCATGTTTCTTCCAAGACATCATTCAAGTATTTTTTTAAAATTGTGAACATACTTTTCTTGATATCGCACAAAACACCACACGCCAATATTGTTGACGAAAGAAAATGACAAGAGACGCAAAAATGCAAAAATTAAGCAAAAATAAAGTACTGTTTACCTTTCTAAAATATTTGGGAAAAAAAGGCGAATAGACAACATAAAATTTCTCAATCATTTTTGTTTGAGGAATATTAAAAAAGCCATAATTCCTCCTAAAAGTTCAATTAAAAACAAATGCCCCTTCATGACAAAGCTTCTGTGAAATATTTTGCTGAAAACCTGGTTGCATCGCATTGCGATGTTCCTTGTTATGATCTGTGACTAAAAATCCGAAGAAAAAATGGCGGACTGCAATGGTGATGTACATTTTTTATCCCGAAAATGAGCATTATATGTCAATTAAATCCGTCCCATGTTAGAATTTGAATTAAAAAATAGACATATTTATTGCAAAAGGGTAAAACAGGATCAAAATTTGCCCCGTTCTAGTCAGTCATTGATTTTCCTTATATGTATATAGCAAAAACTTGATAAAATCTTCTTTTAGAAAACCCAAGGAGCTTGAGCTTAGATATTATATTATATGTGCACATCTTTTGGAACTGTTGTTTTCCCTTAGCAATAGCAACCAGTAATGTTGTTACACATGCACTATTTCAGATACAAATATGAACTTTGTGATATCAGTTTTGGTAAAAGCTGGGACCAAACCATAAATTGATGAATTAGCAGTTAAGTTGTACAATATTTAAAAATAGTTGTAAAATCATGTTTTAGAAATAGATAAGGTTTCTTTTTATTTTTGAAATCCATAATTTGTTATCTGAATGAAGAAAACAACATCTTTATGAAAATTTACAGAATTTTTTGCTGTGTCATTGGAAAATTGAAATAGTAACTTTTTAACTGCTTGACTATTGCCCTTGGGAAAATTTCATTATAGATTTTAGTGTGACATATCATATATGTTCTCAACAAAACTTTTATTTAATGTATTCTGTATTCATGTTGTCATGATATAAATCATCATAATAATTTTATAATACATCATATATATAGAGGTCTATACACTTAAATGAAAAGTTTGTACCCAACATGTAATTGCAAAATATTTTGTATTCTAACTATATTTACATTTGTTCATACAGTTCATTATTGTTCAATATTTATTATAGATAAAATAAATATTCTAATGCTACTTTTGTTATGTGTCATATTTTGATAGTCTTGTTTTTTATTTTCAACTAAGTAGCAATCAGTTATGTTTTTGAATGTGCGCTATTATCAGATAGTAGTATGAACTTGATATCAATTTTACATTTAGATGTTATATCTGCTTTTGTTTAAAGTTTACAATATTACTTGTTCCTTGTCATGTAGAGTATTAATATTCAGGTGAGCGATATTAGGGTTATTATTCCCTCTTGTTTCAAGTTCTATAAAAATCTGTGCGAAGAAAAGCAATACAGAAGGTTTTTCCAATTTGTCCTTTTAGTTTATTTCAAACTGGATGCTCTTTCCCAAAACTAGAACTTTCATTGGGTTCCCATGAATCCCCCACTTTTTAACCCCAGAGTTTTTTTAAAATTTCCCTTTAAAATAAAATTAAAAATTTTTTTTTTTCAGCCCAAATAATTCACCCAATAGAGAAATGCCCTTAATAAAATTTAAATTTTCCCCACAGTGCTTTATTGTACATTTTTATCAATTTTAAAAACCTTTATGTTTTACAGGTGTTTTAATAATTTTTTGTACTGGTTTTCCCAAAGATAGGAGTCCAGACTGTTCACAGCCATTTCCCAGCCAGTATTCATTTTATATTTGATCAACAATCACCCGGGTTTCCATACCCGGAAAATTTAAAAAGGGAGTTGGGGGATGACTTCTGATACAGAAAATAACTGCAACAGTGTTGTAGTCCCTGAGATTCATCAGACTGAGGACAACGATGATTCCGACTCGTCAGAGTTTTCCGATATTGCAGAACAATTTTCGGCACATATGACAAAGAAAGGTTCAAACACTTTAAAGAAAGGGAAAAAAGGAAATAAAAAGTGTCTGGCAGATACAACTAAAACTTCAGAAAGGCCTTCAAGTGGAGTAAAAGTGCAATTTACTAACAGTAAAGATGGTAAAAAGAAATATGATAAGCTTCAATTTTGCTTATATTGTGGTAAAGGCTCAACTAGTGTAAGAAGGCATTACCTTCTTCTCCACAAAACTGAACCTGAAGTAAAACAAATTCTTGACCAACCTTTGAACTCGTCTGAGAGAAAATTAAAGTTGCTGAAATTACGGCATGCTGGGAACTTTAAACATAATACTGAAGTTTTGGAAAAAAACGAGGGACTTCTAGTCACATCAGCAAAGTCTTCAAATGCAACATCCCCCGAAGACTATCTGCCATGTAAAAGTTGTTTGGGTTTCTATTACAAAGCAAATTTGTGGCGACATAGAAAAGCATGTCCATTTGCAAAAGATATCAAAAAGTGGAGTAAAGTTCAAGCTGAGGCCTATCTTCTTTTACCTTTTCCAGTTCAAGTCAGTAAAGGTCTAAAGGAAAATATATTTGGTAAGATGGTTGTAGATGAAAGTCACAGTAGCAGCTCGTCAAGATAGACTTATTGTTAGGCTGGGAGAAAATCTTTATCAAAAGTATAGAAATTAATCCTCATCTTTATCAACTTGTCAGCCAGAAAATGAGAGAGTTAGCACGGTTGCTTATAAGGGCAAGAAAGCATGACTCTGATATTTCAAGTTTTTATGATTTGATTAATACTGACAAGTTTCCAGTTGTTGTTGCAGCAACCAAATCATTGTGCTCATTTGATGAAAAGTCAAACAAATATGGAAATCCATCATTGGCTTTAAAACTTGGCCATACAGTCAAAAAATGTGCTAGGATATGTAAAAGGGAATCCCCTAATTTCTGGCAATACTGATTCAATAAAAAGAGCCAAGGATTTTCTTTTTATGTGTGAAGGTGAATGGACAGGGGAAATTTCAAGTATGGCACTTCAAACCTTGTCTTCAAAAAAAGTTAATAAAAGACAGAATCTGATGGTAACTCTATCTCAGGACATGGTGAAGTTACAACTTTTCTTTCAAAAGAAAACCGAAGCACTGAGAAAGAGCTTAGAAGAGTCACCGTCATTCTCAAAATCTGACTGGGAACTACTTAATCAAATAAGTCTGGCTCAACTAGTTCTTTTTAATAGGAGTCATGCTGGAGAAACTCAGAGATTAACTGCTGATGTTTATATGACTGGAAAGAAATCAGAAACTCCACCTGAAGAAGTTGGAAGTTTAATGAGTAGTACTGAAAAAGCGCTGTTGGCCACAGTTCCTAGAGTAGATATCCCTGGGGTCAAAGGGCAGACTGTGCTTATTTTCATTCCTCATTCTATTGGGAAAAACATAGATCTTCTTTTGAAGTGGCGAAGTCAAGCTGGTGTGCACAAAGACAACAAATATCTGTTTGCCAGACCAAACTTTAGTTGCACTACTCCACTTAATACTTCATTTGTCCTTAAAAAGTTTGCAACAGAGGCTAATGTATCATCACCTCTGAATATCACAAGTATCAAACTTAGAAAACAAGTGACGATTGTTTCTCAGATTTTAAATATGGAGGAAAATGATCTTAAAACCTTAGAAACTGTTATGGGACATGACATCAAAGTGCATGGGTCATTTAGTCGCCTGCCACAAGAACCTGATTTGGTTGCTAGGATGGGTCTGCTCTTAATTGCATTCAATAATGGAACAATTAACCAATTTACTGGAAAGTCTGTTGATGACATTTCATTAGATGAGAGTAAGTTTTCTTGTTTTTATGGGTAGAAAATTGATAGTTTGCATGACCCTTCCTCACAGTTACTGAATACTTTGTTATTAAAATACAGGCTTTTCAATTAATTTATGCATATAATGTTAGATTAAGAAAATATGTAATGAAGAAGTTTTTTTTCATTCTTTAATGATGAAGTCTTTCTTCATTATTTTCTAAAAATGGAAAAGGCAACAAGTTGAATTATAAAAGTTTTGATAAAACTAAATACATAGGTGTGCATAAATAAATGTATGTTCAGTCTTAAATTTACTTTTCCTTGAATTATATGTACAAATATTTCAAAAGTACTTAACATAATAATAAAAAGTTTTATAATAACTTTAACATCCTTCTAGCTACTTGATTCTTATGTAGATCTAATCCTTAGAGTTTGCTTCTACCTATAGTCCTGTTTTTCTTGTAATTTTTGTAGTTGGTAACTTGAGCAGTGATAGTGAAGTTGATGAAGATAAAGATGAAAATGAAGTTGATGAAGATAAAGATGAAAATGATGTCAATGAAGATAAAGATGAAAATGATGTCAATGAAGATAAAGATGAAAATGATGTCAATGAAGATAAAGATGAAAATGATGTCAATGAAGATAAAGATGAAAATGATGTCAATGAAGATCAAGATGAAAATGATGTCAATGAAGATAAAGATGAAAATGATGACAATGAAGATAAAGATGAAAATGATGTTAATGAAGATAAAGATGAAAATGATGTTAATGAAAATAAAGATGAAAATGATGTTGATAATAATGATAACAGTGGAGGTGATGGTCATTTGCATTTAGCTGAAAGTAAGTTTTTAACTTCTATTTCAATAAGGAAAAAATGGAGTATGTTTAAAAAGGGAAAGGGAGCTTTTCCAAAACTGTTTTTTTTTTCATCTTGCTCAAAATGGTTTTTAAAAAATGACTTTTCCAAAAGCAATATTCATTTTTAGTAACTAAATTTAATTTTAAAAAAAAAAGTGAAATTTACCGGGACTTGTACGCATGTGGTCGACGTCTGCTCAACACTTTTGGCAAAGTTTTTTCATACTCGTACCACCGATTTATTTCCTATACACTTTAAGATACTGCTTTAAACACTTTAAACACTTCTTAGTGACCATTATCCCAACTTCAAGCAAAAGGACATTATCTTGTCTTGGATTTTGGAACAAAATTAATGCCCCTTTTTTTACTTTGAAGAAAAACTGGATCAAGTTATTATCATGACTTACGTTTACTGTAATGGTCGAGTTTTGTTTTCTGTAATTAACTAGAAAGCTTTTTGAAACTTAAGACATATGTGTGTTGATAAAAGTTTCTTCCTGCCACACTTATTTCATGACAGAGTTCACTATAATAGCAAAATATATTCCTGGCCATTAAATCAAAATGCATTCACTTAGGAAGTTTTTAATGTAGATGTTCCTTGCCAAACTTAATTTGGGCCATAAAGCACTTTTAACCCTTTATTTATTCCTGTTTTTATGGTCATTTACTGAAATTAGAACATTAAACTTCATATATTGAATGCATCTAGAGGAGTTTAGCCAGAAACCTATTGTCAGTTCAAAGGCTAGGAACCTCAAAATTTGATTCAGATTATCATTTGAAATGTGCAGTAAAACACTGAGAAAAATAGAGCAAAATGCTCTTTACTTTATTTTTTTATTATACCCCGCGTAATTAAAGTTGTAAAGGGGGGTATCTGGAATCAGCTTGTCCGTCCGTCGGGCTGTCCGTCCGTCGGCCGTCCGTCCGTTCCGTCCGTTCGGTTTTTTTCTTGTCCGCTGACCAATAACTTAAGATTCCTTTGACCCTTAGTCTTCATTTTTGGCATGGAGGTTAGTCAGATTAGTAGATGACCCCTATTGATTTTGAGGTCACTAGGTCAAAGGTCAAGGTCACAGCGGCCTTGACTTCAAAAAGCTTGTCCGCCCAATAACTAAGATTCCTTTGACCCTTTGTCTTCAAATTTGGCATGGAGGTATCATGATTAGTAGATGACCCCTATTGATTTTGAGGTCACTAGGTCAAAGGTCAAGGTCACAGGGGCCTTGACTTCAAAAAGCTTGTCCGCCAATAACTTAAGATTCTTTGACCCTTTGTCTTCAAATTTGGCATGGAGGTTAGTCATGATTAGTAGATGACCCCTATTGATTTTGAGGTCACTAGGTCAAAGGTCAAGGTCACAGGGGCCTTGACTTCAAAAAGCTTGTCCGCCCAATAACTTAAGATTCCTTTGACCCTTTGTCTTCAAAATTTGGCATGGAGGTTAGTCATGATTAGTAGATGACCCCTATTGATTTTGAGGTCACTAGGTCAAAGATCAAGGTCACAGGGGCCTTGACTTCAAAAAGCTTGTCCGCCCAATAACTTAAGATTCCTTTGACCCCTTTGTCTTCAAATTTGGCATGGAGGTTAGTCATGATTAGTAGATGACCCCTATTGATTTTGAGGTCACTAGGTCAAAGGTCAAGGTCACAGGGGCCTTGACTTCAAAAAGCTTGTCCGCCCAATAACTTAAGATTCCTTTGACCCTTTGTCTTCAAATTTGGCATGGAGGTTAGTCATGATTAGTAGATGACCCCTATTGATTTTGAGGTCACTAGTCAAAGGTCAAGGTCACAGGGGCCTTGACTTCAAAAAGCTTGTCCGCCCAATAACTTAAGATTCCTTTGACCCTTTGTCTTCAAATTTGGCATGGAGGTTAGTCATGATTAGTAAGATGACCCCTATTGATTTTGAGTCACTAGGGCAAAGGTCAAGGTCACAGGGGCCTTGACTTCAAAAAAGCTTGTCCGCCCAATAACTTAAGATTCCTTTGACCTACAGTCGACATATTTGGCATGGAGGTTAGTCATGATTAGTAGATGACCCCTATTGATTTTGAGGTCACTAGGTCAAAGGTCAAGGTCACAGGGGCCTTGACTTCAAAAAGCTTGTCCGCCCAATAACTTAAGATTCCTTTGACCTACAGTCGTCATATTTGGCATGGAGGTTAGTCATGATTAGTAGATGACCCCTATTGATTTTGAGGTCACTAGGTCAAAGGTCAAGGTCACAGGGGCCTTGACTTCAAAAAGCTTGTCCGCCCAATAACTTAAGATTCCTTTGACCTACAGTCGTCATATTTGGCATGGAGGTTAGTCATGATTAGTAGATGACCCCTATTGATTTTGAGGTCACTAGGTCAAAGGTCAAGGTCACAGGGGCCTTGACTTCAAAAAAGCTTGTCCACCCAATAACTTAAGATTCCTTTGACCTACAGTCGTCATATTTGGCATGAAGGTTAGTCATGATTAGTAGATGACCCCTAATGATTTTGAGGTCACTAGGTCAAAGGTCAAGGTCACAGGGGCCTTGACTTCAAAAAGCTTGTCCGCCCAATAACTTAAGATTCCTTTGACCTACAGTTGTCATATTTGGCATGGATGTTGATCATGATTAGTAGATGACCCCTTTTGATTTTGAGGTCACTGGATCAAAGGTCAAGGTCATAGGGACTTTGACTTCAAAAAGTTTGTCCACCCATTAACTTAAGATTCCTTTGACCCACAGTCTTCATATTTGGCATGGATGTTGATCATGACTATAAGAAGACCCCTATTGATTTTGAGGTCACTGGGTCAAAGGTCAAGGTCACAGGGACCTTGACAAAAAAAAAGCTTTTCATCTCAATTGCTAAAGAATGTCCTGTCAGCAATGTATTGATTTTGACATTTTCACATTTGAAGCATGTAGAATACATAACTTAGCAATGCACTGGTTTAGTAACCTCAGATTTGGTAGGGAGGTTGTCCTTGAGCTCTAAATGGCCACTGTTGATTCTGACAAAGTGGTATGCGGGGGTATTCACGCCATGATAGTGGCAGTTCTAGTTATTTTAACACACTTTAGCACATATGTGAGTTTTCATAATTGATGGATGTCCATTGTCCACAATTCAAATGACATCTACTCTGAACCCACATGGCCAAATTCTTGGCAACTTAAATAATGAAAACTTTTAAAATTAAAACTTCTCAAAAACTGCAAGGCACTGTCCATCAAATATCCAGTCATTGTATATAGAGATAGTGCTATAACAAGTGCTGTCTGCTGCTGTTCCTAACGGAATCTGTTAAGGAAAAGAGTCACATAATCAAGAACAGAGATATTTGGTGTGTAGTATGGACATTCAGCTTTGTTCTGTTCATGGCCCCAGGGCAAAAACTGGGTTTATTGAGTAATACTAAGAGGTTGTTAAACATTTACCCGGATGGTGATTAGCCTTTGCCACCAGTCGGGCCATCATTTGTGCAATCTGAATAGGCTTTTACTGGCTCTATGCTTAGGTATATTTGAGTTAAATTTTCATCTGATATCCCCAAAGTTGATAATGGACAGTTCCGAAATTTAGATTAAGGAAATGTCCATTTAAGAAATAAAACAGGTAAGTTAAAAGTTGATCAATATTACTTTTAAGTGACACTAAATTGAACATTATATTCCTAGAAGGTCCTACAGACTGTTTGCATTCTATTTCAGGCAGTAAAGCAGAAACCTCGTCAGCGCCTGCCAGATCAAAACGCTTATCATGTAAGATTTTTACATTCTTTTTGCAAGTACCAATAAGTTTATGAAAAATTATCCAAAGGTCTGAAATAGGAATTGAATTAATTATCCTGAACTAATTTGCAATATAATGACATGCCAAATGAGGAAAGTGTTTTTATTGCGTTTTATTCCTCTTTTTTATATGCCCGAAAGAATTTCGGACATATTATGTTATACCCCCTGGCGTCCGTCCTTCTGTCTGTCTGTCCGTCCGTCCGCCCACAGTGTTCAAACTTCATAGGATGATTGTTCATATTGGGTAGAAGACCCCTATTGATTTTGTGGTCACAAGGTCAAAGTCACTATTACCTTAGAACTGAAAACAGTTTCCTGTTCCATTTGGCCCACAGTGTTCAAACTTCATAGGATGATTGTTCATATTGGGTAGAAGACCCCTATTGATTTTGGGGTCACAAGGTCAAAGGTCAAGGCCACTATGACATTAAAACTTAAAACAATTTCCGGAGCATAACTTAAGTTCCATTTGGCCCACAGTGTTCAAACTTCATTGGATGATTGTTCATATTGGGTAGAAGACCTCTATTGATTTTGGGGTCACAAGGTCAAAGGTCACTATTACTTAGAAATTGAAAACAGTTTCTTGAGCATAACTTAAGTTCCATTTAGCCCACAATATTCAAACTTCATAGGATGATTGTCCATATTGGGTTTAAGACCCCTATTGATTTTGGGGTCACAAGGTCAAAGGTCAATGCCACTGTTAACTTAAAACTAAAATCAGTTTCCGGAGCATTACTAAGTTCTATTTGACCCACAGTGTTCAAACTTCATAGGATGATTGTCCATATAGGGTAGAAGACCCCTATTGATTTTGGGGTCACAAGGTCAAAGGTCAAGGTCACTATTACTTAGACATTGAAAACAGTTTCTTGAGCATAACTTAAGTTCCATTTAGCCCACAATATTCAAACTTCATAGGATGATTGTCCATATTGGGTAGAAGACCCCTATTGATTTTGGGGTCACAAGCTCAAGGTCACTATTACCTTAGAATTGAAAACAGTTCCTGGGGCATAACTTAAGATCCATTTGGACCACACTATTGAAACTTCAAAGGAGGATTGTTATTTGAAGGAGGTAATATTTTATTAAATTCCCATGTCTTACAAATGCTTCACCTTTACTATAAAAAAATCACTTTCGGGCATATAATGCTCCGCCTAGCGGTGCTCTTGTTAAAAATTTATTTCTTTTACTGATACTTGTACATTTTTGAAGATTTTTTTATAGCCGAGATATGGTTAAATTGCACACAGATTATTCTTATCATTTGGTCTTCTATACCTTAAGATATTAACACTTCAGTGCAGATCCAGAGGGATGGGAATGGGGTTTGACTCCCAACTGCAATATGACTATTCTTTTTAAGAATATGTAAGAAATATAATATTACATGAAATATTACATTTGGAAATTAACTTAAGTATTTTGTTTGTTTTTATGGCAAATCACACAAAAATTTAACTCAGAACCCCCTCTGGAAAAATAATAAAAACCCCTTCTCATAATTTTATAACCCCCTCTGGTAATAAATTCTAGGTCTGTGTCTGATACCAGTGTTCTTATCATGTATTTTAAAAATCTGTGTTTGTTTTGTTATGTCAGTCAGCAGTATAACTTATCAAAACATTAATTTTTCTCTTTCAGCTAAAACTCGAAAAATTAAGAAGTTGACGAATGAACAAAGTAGGCTTTTGAGAAGACTTTTTGAAAGCAATGTCCGTGAGGAAAGGGAACTGAAAATGGCTGATTGTGAAAAAGCTATGAAGAAATACTCTATACTAAAAGGTCTAGGCTGGAAAAAAATAAAGAACACAGTGCACAATTGGATAACTGGGGAAAAAAGGAAAAAACATAAATAGAATGGCTTAATACAATTGTGTAATGCATAAAGATGAGTTATCTAGTTATTGGCTTACGAAAAGATAACAACTTCTGTCAGAAGCGGGTACTATCAGTTAAAGAATGTTGTGTGAATTGTCTGTTTGTTTCACTTGAATTATTTATGAACTGGTTGAAACTTCACACACTTTATAGAGTTTGATATTGGGTCACTGTCCAGGGTCTATATAACATGGATTTTGACAGAATTATGGCCCATTTTGAACTTTAAATTTCTACATTATTTAGACTGTTGTGTAACTTACAAGCAATGAGTTTAGTGGTGTGCTCAGTTCTTGTTTTTTTTAAATGAAGGTATATTGTATATTGGTTTGTTTTAGGAATAAGCAAAAGTAGAATGTGACCCCTCTTGCAGTAGCTCTTTAATTTTACTGGTGCTATGCCCTTATAAAATTGTACTGTTGACAAATGACATGCTTTCTAAACTTGTACATGTACTATTCATTCATTTCTGATTTTTCTTCTATTTTATTCTTTGTTTAGATGAACATCTAAGCCATGATATTTTTGTTATTGAAGTTGTTGTATAAAATAATAGACTTACTCCAGAATTAAGAATATTTGGGTTTTTCCCTGCTAATCCGTAGGTACAAACTTTTTACAGTTACAGCTTCGAAAATAAGCGAAACAGGTTAACTTATCTATTGTGACGGGTAGTGCACCGTGAAGATATAACGGACAAAAGTTAGTTTGTACCTACAGATATCTTGGAAAAACCTACATATGCCGAGTTCCGGATAACGAGTTCCGGATAACGTCTATTTGGGACTAATTTGATTTGCATGCTAGTTTAAAGAAGGAAATTTGATTTTATATGAAAAGAGTAATTAACTCAAGATCTGATTTTTATTTATTCTAAGATTTTTGTCATGTTTCTCAATTTTAACCTTGACTGTTTCAAAGAAGTAACGCCATTATGATTGCTGCAGTGTCATCTTGTAAAAACTTGTATGTAGCCTGTAACCTGTTATAGAAGGGCTGTCATTGACAGAATATTTTGTATCATATATTGAGAGAAAAATATCGACGTGTATCGATATATCAACTTTGACTGAAGATACAATGAAAAACATTTAAATATGTGTTATAAATTGGGATTATGGTGTTATGCATGCTTGTATTAGACATTACAAATACTACAAACTAATAGAAAGTCTGTTTTTTTCTGTTATCTTTGTCACTGACATTTGAAAACAGAGTTTAAAGTTCAAGTTAGCATAGAAAATTGGAGAAAAAAACACTTCTCTAATTAGGCAAAATAGAGAGGTATATATTCACAAACAGAAATAAATAAATTTTAGCTTGTATCTATATTTGAAAGATTGTATCGATATTGTATCGACTGATGAATATTGATGATATATCTATATTGTGATAATCAATGACATAGTTATCAACATGAAAGTTGACATACTTGATTATAGCATGACAAGGTGCAGTTGTTAAATAAGGGGCTTCATTTTAAAAGATTTAGTTTCAGAGTTACACCCAATTTTAACTTAGTATTTTGTCAAAATTGCATATTAACTAATATGATTGATATCAACATGAAACTTGTTAGACAAGGGGCAATACTCTGAATGCAATATTTCTTAGAAATTATGTCCCTTTTTAACTCACCATATTTGTAAAAACTGCTTATTGATAGTTGTTTCCTTTAATATGCTCAGTTAACAGTACATGTGGTGCTCTTACTTAGAATTTTATGATTTTTATTTCCATTAATTACAGTACTTAAAAAGATTGTGTGTAAGAATTTTGCAAAATTATTTGTACCTCTTTATACTAAAAGTACTCTTTATATGCTGTTTAAAGTTGGAATAAATATTAAGAAGCCATATGTATGGTTTGTTTTTTTACACTCAGTTAAAAATAATTTACATTCCTGTTAAAATATTTTCAAAACAATGAATGCCAGTAGAATTTGCAAGAATGAGGAGGGTGGGGGTGTCAAAGAATTACATACTTTGTAGTTATGGCCATTCTAGCCTTATGATATTTTAGTTATAATCATTCTTGCTTTATCATATGAGACTCCTGCCTCTGTGTCTGTCTGTAGTCTGAGTTTAATGAGACAACATCTCATTGTTAAGGCACAAAACGTACCCTAGACTCCTGACATTGTCCCTGCCTACTTACAGTGGAGGGGAATGGTCACTCCCCTCAACATTAATCAGGATATTGGCAGCTAATACCAATTGATCCGAGTCGTGCCACCTTATACATAACCCTCAGCTTCAGAAACTTGTCTTGTATGTAGCATTTGTTATTTAATTATCTGACGATGTCCTGTGTCTCCCGGTGGCATGGATGTGCAGTGTTAGAAATTAAAACTCCATACAAATAAGTTTTTACGCTCCCCCAGTTAAAGTAGCTGAACTGCCTTTCCATACGAGGTTATCCTTTAGAAACGTACCTTAATTTCAACTTGTAAAAATGGTTTCATAATTTACACACATGTCAATGCAAAGTAAATGTACATGATTGTAGAATGTAACGTAAATTTGAAAATGGATATAATCAATCAAAACCGGCAATTGTGTAATATCTTGAGTCCTGTCAGTACTGTAATGGCACTTGTCAGTTCAAAGACAAAGTACATGATATTACCAAGTTATATAAATTTCCCAACTTATTTGCCCTTTTATCACTGAAATAGGGCCTACCGGTATCAACAATTCAGATTTATCATAAATTTCTCCATGTACATTCTTTTATTTGGTATCTTCCATATTTGGCAGTTGGGTGCCTTTATTGATCCTAATAAATTTAGGTCATGGGGGTCAAGGTCACTGATGTGAAATTTTTTTAGATTTTTACACTAGCTCATGCCCTAACAGCGTGTTTTATACAACTTTTGTAGAAGACAACAAGGTGATGCTACAAGCAAACTTTCTAAGCTCTGGAACATTTTTGAGAAATTTTTACTTAACAAGTCCACGTAAAAAGAGCTCCTGAATCATCATGATAGCAAACTAACCACAGGTGCTAGTGGCATTGATTTGACCTAAAATGGGTTTAACCTTGTTATTTATGCAATAAAATATCAATATACTAAAACAAAATCACTGTTACATGTATATTATATGTCTATAATAATATAACAGTGAATTTTTTTGTTTAGTATATTGATATTTTATTGCATAAATAACAAGGTTAAACCCATTTTAGGTCAAATCAATGCCACTAGCACCTGTGAAACTAACTGAACAAAATATTCCTCGACGGAATTGCATATTATGCTAAAATGAAAAAGATGACCAAACAAATCCAATAAATAAGTCCGGTAAACCACAGAAAATATGATAAGATCAACAAGGAAAGGCGGCGTTCAATGAACGCAACCCCATTACGACCCAGCAATAAGAACCTTGGCGGACCCAAAACAAAAACAGGACAGGGCACAAGACAGAGTACGGACAGGTTAATCACTAAAACTAGACACCTTCAGCTACTGAACTTGACATGATGATTAGTGTAAATGAATCTATCGAACCTTTCAGGAGTGCAGAACACATGCATGGAACCTACATTGAACCATAAACAATCTGTTACTGTTGGGACAAGTGCATGAATAACATTAATAACATCAGGAGATACAGTTTAATTCAGCTATCTCTAGTGCCTCTGAATACTACCTCGAAGAAGAACAAAAAAACAATATTTCTAAGATGGCATTAATGATTTAACAAACGTGGAAATAGACCACTTATATGAAGAAAAGCAAATTTAAAAAGACCTTGTATCACAGCTGAATATCAGTAGTTTGAAAAATGAATTACCTGAAAAATGAGTAAAATCCGGGGAAAAATGCAATATCAGAAACTAAGTTATCTAGATACCTCATATATACCGTATACAAACGTAATAATATTTATAATTTTCCAGGTTACTAGATGAAGAGGAAAGATGAAAACAAAAGTTATGGTGGATTTTATATATGTTAGAGATGACCTGTCTTTTAGAAGGAGAAATAATTTGAATGTGAGATTTTAGAATCTACAAATGTATGTGTTTTTCACAGCCTTGTATGACGAAACGTAATTGGTGTATTTTAGCTATTTGCAAACCTACAAAAACAAAAGATAATGTTTTTACTGAGAATATTTTTTTCTCTAGATAAATTATTCTTAAACTATGACCATATTTTAACAACAGGTGGCTTGACTTATGACCTAAAACAACATGATTAATGTAAACCCCTCACTCAAATATTTGACACATACATTTATTGTATCATTAAAGGACCAACATGCCAAATGAAAGCTGTGTCAATATTATTTCAATATTATTTTGACAAAAAGACCAAATCTAATCTGAAACACTCAGGACTGAGTGACTTGATTGCAACAATCATCAGAGAACATTGTAACTCAACCAAATCCAAACGTTAATTTTAGATTCTACAAAACATTTAACAAGCAAAACTTTAACAAGGATTTATCAAAAGTACCGTTTCATGTAGCTCACATATTTGACGACGTTGACGACATTTATTTGGCCAGTGAAACTTTACTTTGAGGAAATATTTGACAAACATGCACCAATCAAGCAAATGTTTAAAAAGACCCCCACTCATCCACACTTTTTGTAAAGGGAGAACTCCGCAGAGCTATGTAGAAAAAGAGCTTAGAAATTCATTTTAAAATGTAAAACAGATTAAAAAAATGAAACATTTAGGAAACAGCAAAATTTAATAACAAAAACTTAAAAGAAATTCAATGCAGTATATTTTCTTCATATATAATGAGGGGGTCTAAGTCAAAACATGTCTGGCCTACTGTGAAATCTTTTCTTTCTAGTAATAATAAAGTCTAAGGCATTTGACTGTCTTTCAAATGATTGGATTGTTTTGAGACTACCAACTGGTTGTCGTTGAAGGCCACTCGTCAGCATCCTCCCCAGTCACATCCGTGGTACATCAGGGCACAGTATTAGGTCCTTTAATTGTTGCTCCTCCTTTATATCAACGACCTACTTAGGTGCGTGACTTCCACCAGCCGCCTATTTGCTGACGACAGCCTGATCTACAGAAAAATCAAATCAGAAGCCGACGCACTAGCTCTCCAAGAAGACATTGATCGACTCCAGGAATGTAAACGCAAGTGGATGATGTCGTTCAATCCCAGCAAATGAGAAGTAATACAAATCACCAAGAAAAGAAACCCCGTCATTTATGCCTACAAGGTCCACCAATCAACTCTTAAATCAGTCAAAAGTGGAAAGTACCTTGGTGTCAACATCTCTCATGGAATGTACTCACAGAGTCTACTATCAAGAAGGCCAACAACTCCCTATCATTCCTTGGAAGAAACATCACAAACTTCCCACAAGACATGAAGGCCCAGGCCTACAAGACCCTTGTTAGAACAATCCTGGAGTACGATAGCACAGTCTGGGACCCACAGACAACCACCAACATCAACCAGCTGGAAGCATTCCAAAGGCGAGCTGCTTGTTAAAGGTGATTACAAGACTACCAACACTACAGCATCGCCACTCCAATGCCAAGCTAGTGATGGTAAACAGGATCACGCACAACATCATAGCCATCCCAGCTGCACAGTACTTCCACACCCTGACACTTGGTGGCCATGGCAACGGACTCAGATTTCATGTCCCATTCTTCAGAACCGACACCATGAAGTTCTCCTTTGAAACTTCGGCCATCCGCCTGTGGAACCAGCTTCCACAGCACCTAGCCACAGCAGTCACCCTTGAGGCCTTCAAGGGAGGACTAGTCATGGGGCCCTAATATGCCGGATTTGGTTTTATTTTTAACCCGTTCTTCTTTTAAACTTGCACTTATTCGCCGCACAACAATTTGTATATACACCCTGTACGTTAATGCCCCAGAGCGGGTTATGTACAGTACTGGAAGAAGAAAAAGAAACATAAGGCCTATATTGCTTAAATGACACAGCTGCAGAACTAATGCACACCTATACCTGTCAAATAGAAAACAAGGTGTCAAACTTGTTAAAATAGAGAAAATAAGAATCCTACAGAAAGTTTAAAACAACAAAACTGAAAGTGTTGAAGACTCTGTTTGATAAGCCTGTTCAATCATACCGAGCCTGCAACATTTTCGATTTTGATGTTTTGGACTTTCTTTAGAGGTTTTTATTTTCTATAAATCTATAAAAATTAAGTGACCCCCGAAATGCAGCAAATTTTGACCCCAGGAGCACGATTCGTATTATCTTTGTAGAAGTCCACTTGACAATTTTACAAGCCAAGTATCTAATGGGAAAGACTATTTTGCAGACTTATCCTCCAAGGGAAGAAACACCATGTCCTTGAATATGGTATCAAGTACATGTAGTTCATATTTCTTGTTTTTGGTCAACAAAACTAGCTTGTTCTTTATTTTGTACTAGCAGGTTACAGCATTGATATGTGCGAGGATTACCTGGATTTCTTACCAGTAGACCTCTAGGTAAGTGGGAAACACGTATACTGACCGCTGCCAACAGGTTGTCGTTGAAGGCCACTCGTCAGCATCCTCCCCAGTCACATACGGGTGATAGTGTCTCTGAAAAAAAACGAGGGTGCTACCCAGGAGCGAACCCGGGACCTCAGGAGTGACAGTCAGTGGTTTTACCAACTGAGCTATATATAAAATTTGCTGTACTAGCCTAAAATACCTGGAATAGGGGTGATCACACAGAAGATTTTCAAGATTTTTATTTAATACTGTCGTGGTTCATAAGAACATGTGACAGAAATATAATATGACATAATATGTATATAAATATGTAGTCTATATTTATATACATATTATAAGGTTATGACTTAAATCTCATTTTAAGGTCACCATCAAGCAGTATATACCATCCAAACACTGTGTGGGTCCCCTGTGGGTTTGTCCAAAGTATCCTTAACAAAAGAAAGCCACGGTTATTAAGTTCTATATCTAACATATACTGAGTATGGAGTCTTATATAAAATATTACAAATCTTATCATCTTTACCATTCAAAAAGCTTACACCAATAGTTAATAATTCTACTTTTTATTTGCAAAGATATCGGAGTAACTCCAAGTTCACCATATAACATACGATTGGGAGTACTTTGCTTGAGGTTAAGTATAATTTTGTAAAATATAAGCTGAAACTGATCAATACACTTTTAATTTTCTATTCCCCAAACTGCAGAGCCATAACAAAGAATATGAACAATCATTGTGTCAAACAAGTGGATCTGTAGATCTACAGATAGTAACAATTTTCTAGCTTTTTTATCAGAGAGAACATAGCTTTCTTCGCTTGATCAATAAGACGTTTTCTAGTTTTAACAGAATTACCATTTTCCATAAATTGAATACCTATATACATGTAGATAAGAAAAATCATGTACTAATTCTAAGTTCTCATTATCAAAAGAAAATTGGAATGTCAGACATAATCCCCTTCGGACAAAATCCCCTTCACCTACCCGGACAAAATCCCCTTCATGGGTGGACATAATCCCCTTCATTTTTTTGCAAGGCTGGACAAAGTTCCCTTCACTACCCGGACAAAATCCCATTGTTTCATAGGTTTCTAATGTATTATTATGCTCCATAGAAATTGATGAATAATGTATTATTATACTCCCTTAAAATTGATGAATAATGAACTTTTGTTTTTTATGTATAATTATGCATCAATAGTTAACCTTTATTTAGTTTAGAAGTTTTCATTTAAATTATGGTAAATTATCAACTGCATTACACATATTTGATTAGGCAATTTCTTTAATTGTTTTAAATTGATTAGTATGAAAAACTTTTTTATTATGAAAAACATTTTTATTAGCCAATAATTGTTTCATTGATTCTATAATTTAAGTTGATAATTCTAATTGATATATACTATCCATTGTTACAATTTCTATTGATGAAAGAATGATAATTTAATCAAACCAAGATCACTGCAATACTTGATTGGTTGTTATGAATGCTTTAACAAAGCAAATTTATTGTGATTTGAATGTTGCTAATTGAATGTGCTTTTCTGCTGAAATATTTTCTACTTTTTTATACATTAAGATATTTACTACACATCATAGTGCAGTATGTCATTCCCATACCCACTTTATAAACCGAAAATTCCTCCGAGGGGGATTTTGTCCTAGGTAGCAATTTTATGAAGGGGATTTTGTCCTCTTCAAAATTTCACATATGAAGGGGATTATGTCCACCCATGAAGGGGATTATGTCCGGATATACAAAAATACATGAAGGGGATTTTGTCCAAAGGGGATTATGTCCGTACACCGAAAATTGAGGTGCCATACGATTCCTGTCCCTAGAAAGTATTACAAACTTTGCTTTTGCGGAGTTCACTTTTAAATTCCACACATTACAATATTCTAGCATAGCATTTAATGCAGTCTGAAGCTCATCTGCATTTTCTGATAAAATTACAGTATCAGCAGAAAGAGTCTAAAAAAACACCTCTACAGTAGAGTAAATCCTCATTACTTAATAAACTTTTCACATCATCAGCAAGTGTATACAGCTATACCAGCATATTTTTCAGACATAATCTATGCAAGATCATTTCTAAAAAATAATGAAAACAACACGGATGAAAGATTTTCACCTTCTCTTACGCCAGCATTACTTGCAAAAAAAAATTGAAATGATGACTTTGCGAAGCAAAATTACAAAAAAAGTTGTGCTAAATTCAATTCTTTAGGTCCGTACAAAAAACTTGGAACCAGTCCTTTTCAATGGATGCCGCCATACTAAACGAATGTCTTATTTTACGGCGATTAATTTCTATAAATACAGCTTTGTGTTAACTTGTATTAAAAAAATTCAACAAAATTTTAACTTTGAATAAAGTCAACCAGGGAAGTATCATATTGTCTTAGCGTATTATATCATGGACGAGACAAAATCACCAACTTCTTCGATGGAGTCGACCGGGGATACAAGTCGGCTCTTGAAAGAATTGCTAGATCTTCAGAAATCAACAGGTTTGTGCCATTTCCACTGTATAGATTATTTCTTTCGAAGTTAGAATACAGGAGAAGTGAATTTGAAATTACAACATTAGTGAGAAATTAAGTCAAATAATTTAGAATTCATAAGTGGATACAAATTGGATGTGTCATTTTCGGATATGATATTGCAGAAAATAAAAGGTTGATAAGGAAATAAAAAAAGAACACAAGGGTTTAGATAAGCACCAAATAAATTAGCCTGTAAATGAGGTTGCCTTGAAATATTATTACTTCATGGCAAAGCAACGTCATACCGAAAATACTCATAAGCTTATAGCAAAATAATTTTAATAAAGGAAAATCTTGGGGAAAGGTTAAAAACGTAAGTCTGTGTATAAATGCATTACTTCTGAGCTCTTCATGACCAAAAGTAAAAAAAACGTCTTTTAACAGGCTGGAGAAAATGCCCGATCGGGCTTATGTCATAAAAAAATCATATTTCTAGAAATTAAATAAGGATATTTCTTTTAAACTTTGTTTGTTTAAAGAGAATAATATTTGACATAAACAGAAAGAAAAATATTTGTCTACTGTCACTTTTGTGAGATTTATTTCCCTTTTTTCATGTTTTTATAACACATAATTTTTGAAGTCCTTAAAAAGAATGTTACGTATGCAAAGTGTAGAACAAAATAGGTTAAATAACTTCTTTATACTCTAATTCATTGCGCCAACACCTGTCAGCATACATTTCTTTCAGTTTTCAGAGAAAACTTAAAAGTATAATGTTCAGTGTCAAAGAATTTTCAAAATATTAATGCCAGAAACAGAATATTTTATCCAAATATATAGAATAAAGGTATTGACGCAATAATCTAGAACAAAATGAGGTTGTTGGACACATTTCTATTTAGAATTTTACATTACAATTTAATTTTTATGAACTTCAAATATTTTGTTTCTAGAAAATGGGAAAAAGAGAAATAATTCTAAGAAAATAAAAGATAACCAAAATAACTTCAATTTTGATTTGTATCATATACAGGGTTGTCATTAAGAGGCGGCAGGAGGCCAAAATGCCTGTCTCAAATGCATTATGGGCCGCCTCAAAATTAAGAAAACACTCTTTGTTATGCATGATAAAGACAGAAATGACCGCCTCAATTTCAAAACAAACCTTCTGCAAAAAATGTTAATGACAACCCTGATATATCAATGCTTAATAAACAAAACAAGTTAGAAAGAAACATATTAATTATTTTTTATAGAAATATGATATATTTATGTCTTAGCCCGATCACGCATTTTCACCAGCCTGTTTAACAAAATTAACTGTCACAGGGTTTGAAACAAACATGGAATACACGGTCACGGATTGACAGTTTCCGAACAAGCAGACGACAGGCTATTCTTAGCAGTAGAATTGCTAGTAAATGTAATCGGTTGCTTATCTCACTGTATAAAACACCATAAAATGGTCTGAACAAGGGAAACAACTCGCATTTTTCTCTCAATATACCTCGGTTATTTAAGTAGTTCATATAGAGACTGTCAATGACAGTCTTGACTTCAGGCCAAGCTAGTGAAGGGGAGGACCATATAATGATGAAGATTGCCCTTGTCTGCATTGGCCTGATGTCATGTTGTCTGTCTGTAGACTGGTTAAACTTGAATATAGGGGTTTCTGTGTCCTATGGACTATAGAATTCATGGCATATATACAAGACTATAATATACAAATATTTAGTATTTAGAATTCATGAGAGATGCCAGACATTTGCTTAAATTTAACTTGTCCAATGTCATACCATAGCAATTATATGTTTAATAATAATAATACAGTTTAAAAATAGGGATTTTTTCCAGGATTTTTGGAACATGACCTATACCCATGGCATTGGGAATTTCAGCGATGTTTGGGAAAAATTGCATAACTGAAATTTTGCATTGATTAAATGAATGCAAACAATCACTGTCTAGGATGGCATCTTCAAACATTTAAGCACTATTATAGTGTTGAAGCCCTTATTTTCAAAGATTTTAGAATTCTTTATTCAATATTTTTATTTTGTAACTCTCAACTGGGAATATTTTCCCGAGGATCGGGAAATAATATACTATTTTCAATTGGGAATATGACCCAATAACGGCTATAAAATAAGCCAAAAAAAAAAATCCCTGAAAAAATCAGTTGGATTCTAAATGTACAAAAGAGTTAGATACTGAATGTACAAAAAATGTTTTTTGCTAAAACTTGTTTACAATTTCTATTTTCAAAGTTGTGTACACAGAATTTTGGATAAATTTAAAGTTTATGAGTTAAAAGTATTGAAATTTATCATTTTTATCTTTTTCTACAGCATCATCTATGATGAGTATCGATAGATCAGTGACTATAGGTGATAGGTAAGTTTGAAGATTATTTCAAAATTTGTTTCAACTGTATATTAAGTCAGAATCAGATTGAAAATCTTTAAAATGCAGATAAAAGTTACCTTTCATGGAAGAATTTACTTAAAAATTGTATTACGAAATTAAATTGTTCATACAAAACTAAATATTTGTTATATTTGGGTTTTGAAAAAGCCTTAAGATCTGTAAAAATGTTATCTTGGATATCTGTTGAAGATCAGACTTGTTTATACAAAAGATAACAAAAAAAGGTTTCTTCTTGTTTCAGCAATGAGATCTTGCATTCAATACCTAGTATGGGACAAACAACTGGAGACGGCACTGACCCTACTCTTACAGAATTAATAAAGACCATGTATGATGAGGGAGCCCATCATCAACTAATGTATGTTACAATACATTGCATCTGATTGTTTTCAGAGATATTAATTAAACAACCTTGAAAGTTAATTTTAGTAGCATGTAAATATACCCCTTTCATTTTAATAAAGACAGTCCTATGGTGGTCTATGATCTAGATGGGAAATTCTAGTTAGTGAAATTGGGTGATTAATCTTGTTTGTATTTATAATTTTTAGCACACTACAAGGGACAGATACAGCCAACAGTTTCAGTGTTTATGGTCAGGAGGTGGATATAATATCTAGCAAACAGGTGGCAAAATCTCAGTCATTGTCTGGCTCGACCGGATCTAACAAGGTAATAGCTTTAAATGTTGCAGCATATTCAATTTTTTAAGTCAACATTCAGGTTATCATATTGATTTATTTGAATTTCAGGAACCAGAGATATAACTTTGATATCAAGTCAACATTTTGTAACACTTTTGTTACTTGATAGCATTGCTAGAATGTACATTGATGATGTAATTGAATTGTTGGACCTTTTTTCTCTATCATTTTATGGAATTTACTGGCCTTGTTTCGAATTTGAAGGTCAAAATAAAACATTTTAGAAGCCAACATAATAGTTTTGTCATATCTTTACTAGTGGTATTCATTCTGTCAGACTTTGCCTTTACTGCTGATACATCAAATTGAGATTATATTTATCATAGATATTGTATTTTTCACAGGTAAAGATAACACCTGTAGTGAATTATGACTGGGAGAACAGAGCTTATATAGGAAATCTTGTAGCTGTTCACAGGGGAAATGTATTTGTGGCTTATGTCTTGAAAGGTACTGCATTTATTACATGTATTATAAATAATTCTAAAACACAACCCTGCTCAAACTAAACGTGATTTAGCCTTGGTCATCAGTATAGTCTGGCGAGGCTCTGTACTGTTATCAGACCAACTTAAAATTTTGATATCTTGATATTACTTTATATTGATAATTGACTGTACCAAAAAAGGAAGTTGGATATGTCCATTTAAGAAATTAAGTATTTTAAAGGTTGATATTCATTGTCTCTTTGTCGTAGTTATAGTATGTACTGGTAGGTTGTTTTTACTTATTATTAATTTTTAAATGTGAACCATTCTTGATTGAAAGAACCCTGACAATGCTACAGGAGTTCCGAGTATGCACTAAATCATGGAGTATTGAAAATGTCCATGGGCTTTACTGAAAATAAAGCCAAAATATGATTGCATATGACCAAATATTCAGCACTTGGAAATGTAGTAATGCAATTGAAGTGTAGTAATTTGTTTGTAAAATTTAATTTTATATCATAGGATTTATGTTATTGATTTCCTTTCTATTGATATTTTAACCATACATTGTTACTTTAAGATAGTTCATTAAGACCTATGAAATCTGAATACTTTTAAAAATATGTAGGATAATGCTTTGATTATCTTGGTACAGCTTTTACTTTAACAACAATTTTTGTAAAACTTATTTTTTTGTACATTTTTTTGTCACTTGAGAGTGTTTTCTGTTGTGATACCAATTATTTGTGAAAATACCAATATAGTTGCATGTATACTCATTAAAGTTTAGCAGCCAATAGTATTGAAACCATGACTTTGCTATAAATTTGATAGAGAGTAATGTTTATTATATTACCATCTGCTGATATTAATCTTCTCATCATTTTATTATCAGGCAAGACTGGAGGTGTGGTAAGAATAACAAACAGAAGGACAGCAGAGCGTCATTTGTTAAAAGATTTTGTGGGGCGTGTAATAGATCTAGCGTTCGCTCACACTGATGATATTCTGCTTGCCGTGGTAGATGAAATAGGAAATCTCTGTGTTTATGAGCTTAAACAAGTGACAGATGATGGCAAAATAACGTATCCTTTCATTAAAATTGTTATCTGGTTTTTGCAGGTAGTGTAAGATTTGTGTTGTTTGAAAGATTTTAGTCTTGTCATGGTCCTTATTTCTGATAATAAATACATTAATCTCTATATCAGTTAAAATTAATTCAGAATACTCAGGTTTACGACATTTGAGTGATTTATAACTGGCTTTGAATGTCTGAATTGTTTTCTGCTTCATACATATCCTTGTTACAAAACCTGAAATATTAGAACTATATTTAGAAAATATATTTGTTTTGTTGTTGTTGTTTTGTTCTTGTTTTTTTATTCATCACGAAATAGAAAAGTTGATGATTATTCATTTTAAAGGAGAATTATTCTTAACAATACATAGTTCCTCGATGCTGTTACATATACAACGTCCGGAGACAACTCTGGTGAGTGAGTATCATCGTGTAATATGGTGTCCGTATATACCCGACGATGCTGATGATAGTAGTGCCACAGATTCCAGCACCCAGGATAATGCCAGCCGTGTACTTGTTCTTACAAATGATGAAAAGGTATGACCATTTGTTGTTTGTTTTATAATGTTCTGTCCTAAAAATTGACCTTATTGATCTAGAAATCTTAACAGTTTAGAAGACTTAGTTGAGACAAAATCTATTGGCAGTATTTCTGATGAATAGTTTTATCTTGGTTTTTCTGTGACAGTGCTATTTGCTACAAAGTTTGTTTCAGTATCCTAAATACAAAGATTTGACACAAACGATTGCATACAAATACTACTTAATTTTGGATCATTTACAATTCCATGATGATCATTGTTCCTATTCTGAAAATAGAACAACAGTATAGAATTATATGACTTATCAAGATTGTAATTATGCCCAGCCATAAAATGATTAAATGACAGTATCAAAAGTAGTGATGGCAACCAGATGAAATTTGTCCCAATCGATCATCGGTTCAATCCGATGGGACATAATCGATTTATTTTTTAATAAAGTCGCGTTTAAAAGAAATAGGGAAGTAAAATTTCTTCCCAAGACAGTTGATTATATTCAGTAACATGGACTTCATTTAGCACTTTTCAACACAGTTTTAACCTTATATAGTCATAATTTTACGAAACAGATTTTATTAGATTTTATTTTTCAATGGATGTCAAATAATAACATTCACATCACATTATATTACTATTGTTTACATCACTTATTGATCCTGTTCTGGACCTCTGTATACCCGAGATGTAGAAACCGGATTGCAATAGAAGATCAAAAGTCATGTAAAGGTATGTTTGTCTGTAAATTATATATATTTTCTTATATTCCTATATACTGAATAGGGTGAAGCATGTATTAATTTATATGGATTTTGGCAGTAAGTGAGGGTAATGCAAGTAATTTCGCAATCATTGCATTATATTTCAGTTTTTTAGACCTTGGCCCAAACATGAGCATTATAATAGGCTTGCAGTTTATTGATTAAATGGAATGTAATTATAGGGATGTTGCTGGTGTGACTGGATTTTCAAATAACTTTACTAAAATAACTTGGAATGTATTTCATTATTGATCTTCTACAGCTAAATTTTTAAAAATTCAACTGCACACTGATAATTACAATGAAGTGATTATGGTTTCCAACTTTAAAGCATTTGCTTTTGGCAGCTATGGGTTGAATTCTGTCAGGACTATAAGTTTTGTCATTCATGTGAGAAAGCTATTCAGCTAGCTTACAGAAATGTTTTGGCTCTTAGCTTCTACCCAGGTGCCCACTTGTGACTGGAATAATGCAATTAGAGTACTGTTACAAGCTGGAAAGTTGTCTCAATACCTTTACAATAATGATATGACCTTAAACCAAATAGTTGAATATCTGTTGAAATATTTATGCATAAAAAATGCTGATTTCTATTAGTAAAGTAATATATTTATGTGTGTGTGTTACAGCCCATCATGGACGCAGCATTCTCTCCTGATGGCACTGCTCTAGCTACAGCCAGTATTGATGGTGAAGTGAAGTTCTTCCAGGTGTACATGCATGAACAAACTTCTCCCAGGTAAAATTATAGTGCTAAAACAACCATTTGTTAGATAACTTACACACCAAGCACTTTGAAGGGAAGTTTCTAGGAAATATTGATTCTATTCAATTACATGTGAATAAAAGAAAAAAGCCACACAGTTGAATTGTGCCTTTATGCAGTATTGTAGGGAATATTCATAACATAGATTGCATAAAGATGGGAGGTGAAGAGTGACTACAGGGGAACCTAGAGAAAGTTCAGCCCAGCTATTTTCAAAAACCCTGTTTTCTAAAAATTTAACCAGTACATTTAGTTCTGATAAATTTTCTCAAAGTGGTTCCTTTTTAAACTCTAAAAACCCTTTTTTCACAATCAGCTAAAATAGAATGGTAAAAATAAACTTTTAAATAGAATTTTATCTCAAAACCCGGCTACATTGAAATTCATTTTTTATCTTTAATCAAAAAATCTTTCCTATTTTTCAGATGTTTACACCAGTGGAAACCACACAATGGAAAGCCAATGTCTTGTTTGTTCTTTTTAGATGATCATAAAAACTGCAGCCCTGAGTAAGTTTTGTGCATGCTTTTTCATGCTTCTTCTATACAAGAGAAGAGAAGTTAAAAATAAGTAAATAAACTGAGAAATCATGTAATATAAGCAGCATGTTAATGCCATTACAGCATTTCAAAGGATTAATTTGGAGAAGTTATCTGTAAATTTGATACTCATGGTATGGCGTCATAGAATTCTGATTTTTTAACTGCCTGATAAAACTTTAATGAAACACTTGTTCAGGCCAATGTTTAGTATTAAAACATTAAAAATAGTGTATAGAATCATGAACTTGTTCCATTGTTCAGTTATAGGGCAGTCTTTGTTACAACTCGGCTGTTATTTTTATATGCTAACTACACATCTATTGTACATTAATTTACCATGTTAACAACAAAATCATATTTTGACTTCTGGTTTTTATCTACATGTCAGTAAGAGTAAATGTGGAATTTTTAATTTTTCAGTTGCTCAATTTTTTGGAAAATTTTTTTTAACTTTCCAGCATACAAACCAGGAGATTAAAAAACTGGAAGTTTTTAGCGTGTACTGGTCTTCCAAACAATCAGGTAATTTAAACTATTTTAGACAACCTTTAGTGTGGTTCAACATTTTAATTACCCCCTTTTTCAACATGCCCAAAAATTTTTTTTTTCTTTGTCAATGCAATGTTGAAGTGAATAAATTGAATGACGACTTTTACTGGCAGATAGGTATCTGTAAATTAGGTTTCAAAATTTAAGATATTTACATGTGACTGGAACTATTGGTGTCCCAAACGAATAACATTGAAAAATAATTTGAAAAATGTCACATAAAGCTATGTAAAAATCTCTCTCCCTATTTAGTTGTGTTACATCTTCTTTTCTTAATTTAAGCCCCTTTGTGATAAATTTTGGATTGAATAATTACCATACTTTCTTCCTCTTTTCCCCTAAATGAAGTGCAATCTTAAGTAATTTTATAACTATAATTTTGATGTGTTATTTGTGCAGGTTTCTGTGTCCCAGGATGGGCCCGTCTAATTTTTTAGTGTGGGCCATGTATGAAAGCTTCCATAGACCTGGTAGTGGCCAAATTCTTTGTTCTTTCTGATAAAAAAGAAATGTAATGTATATTAATTACTACAATAGTTAATGCTATTTGGTATTTTCCCCCATTATAATTATATAAATCTTTATCATTAAAATTTGAATTGAGATTTTGCACCATTTACTTCATTGTTTTTTTTATTTTACCCTAGCTAAATACCAAGCATTTTCCAGAAATGAACTTGTTTATTTTCTCATTTAAAGAAACATGTTCAAATTAGAAAAAAAAGAGTTATCATAAGTATCTAGTTCCTTCACAATCATTGGTACATTTCATGTTCTTATTTTATCAGTCATTTTTTTTTTTGCCTACCAAAATAGCCCTTTGAAGTCCTTTCATATTTAATATTTGTCATTGTACACAGGTCCTGTATGTGCTACAAATTCATCAAGATAGTGAACAGAATACTGCTCATGTAAGCTCAGTATCAGAGTTTACTTTAGCCCAGCCTTGCCTGAGCTTTGCTATATTAGATGCTGGTTACAAAGAGATTAAAAAAGTCTAAGGGAGATGACTCTCATCTAGATGAAATAACTACAGGTATGTCATATAAACTACATTATATGTATTGTCAGCATCTCATACTTTTAATTTGGTTGTTGAAATTTCTTAAGCTTATACTGAATATTTCTGACTTCAAACAGAACAAGGTAATGAAGATTATGCAGTTTAATGGTTAAAGGAAGTCCAAAAGTCTGAAAACAGTTCTTGCCTCCCGAGGCACTTAAAACAGAAAAATATATGAAATATATAAGAAGTACAAATCTAAAATCAATTTTTGTATGATTCTTAGCCTGATTTGAACTAAAAACATTCAAAGGCTTTTCATTTTGAGGTCATTTTGCATTGTGAAAATGATTTTTCTGGGAAAAAAAACAGAGTGAGCAAATGATCTGAAATTTGGCATTAATTGATCTAGTCCTACATCAAATGGTACAAAATCTCAAAAAAAAATTATCCAGTCTCATGTCCAAAAATCACAGTGGAGTCACTTTAAAAGACTTCAGCTTTTTATCTCATTAAACAAGTATCAAATATATAAGGTGCTTATAGACCTTGTGAAACGGTAGAACAACTTATTATATCTTCTGATTTTTCAGGAGAGATCATAAAGGAAGATGTTGATGATGAAGATAAGAAGGTTGAACAAAACACATCCAGTATCTCTGTACAGATTAAACTTTACACCGTCCATCCAAAGGCCTTACAGGAATTGCTCATCAGGTTCAAACCCGAGTCCTCCGCCCCACAGCCCCCACCACCATCTGTCAGCTCAGTATCACAGAGTGAAGGTGGGATGGTAGATGGGCTCTCTGACATCAGCATGAACATGGAAGGTAGTGGAGAACATAACAAGAGTGATTCTTTCTCCGGAGCTGTCACAGAACATGCCCTGGGACAACCTGTGCTTCTAACTCCAGATGCTTTTACTTCTAGTCCTAGGTATATAGATACTGTGACCATTACAGTATTGTTGGTTAACTCTTATTATTGTAAGTCTTATCTATTTCCATTTGACTGTTTTGAATGTAAAATTATTCTCAAACAATTGATGTTGGTATTCATGGTTTGACTTTATTGCTTAAATGTCATATTGTATTTTCCGTCACAGAAAGCAATATCCAGAGGACAGTATGCTAGATGGTGTCCGAGGCAGTATGTCTAGCACCAGCAGTTTTACCCAGGTATCTGCTATGAATGATGACTTCCTGTCACCAAGGAGCAGCTCTGGTAGCACCATTACCCAGACTCCAACCACGCCAAAAAATGGAGCCCAGTCCCCAGCTACATCCAAAAGTGAAACAACACCATCCTCTATCCCGCTCCCACCTATTTCTTCCAGTGAAGAGCATGAACTTGCTACTCCCACCTCCACTGCTAGAGAGCCAGAAGTAAGGGAAGCTACTCCAACACCTGAGGAGACACAGGAAGTAGATGATTTCTTCCAGCAGCAGACGACCGAGAAGCGCGACTTGCAGGTTAGTGATAAATTGATAGATTTGCTGCAATCTTTATATAGATAACTTTTATATACATCAAAATATTGTCATTAAAGTTATAATTTGCTCAATTTTGATATAAGAAAATATTGATTATCGTACACAGTCTCTTTGTTAATATGAAATAAATATGTTTAGACTTCACACAAAGTAGATATGTTATGTTTAAAATTCTACACACTACAGGTGGTCGCAATATCAATATGAAGTGTCATTAAAAAAACTTGCTGGCACTTTTTTTATCAGAAAAGACAAACTTTACTTGGACTATAATAGAGAACGGAGCTTCCCATACATAGTTTGCTCATTCTTGTATTCAAATTAGACATACTCAGTAAGAATTTCATAGATTTAATAAATTTCTTTGATTTAAATATTTTCCTCAACCATGAGCATAGTACATCTTTAAACACATTCAGTATTATGATAGGTCATGTAAGTGTGGAGGGTGTTTGTAATGTCTCTATCATTTAATGTTATAGATGGTATCATTGGACAGTACACAAAGTACAGGGGCATATGAAGTATCAGAAGGAAGAATACATGGCAAGTCACAGAGTTCCTATGACGAGATGGATGAGGAAGTGGCCGAGGTCATGGGAGAGGACCAGGACGGGTATTCTGAGGGGCCAACCGAGGGTACACAACCATTTGAGGAAAGGGAGGTCAGTGAATAGCAGATCAATTGATTCACAAATGTGTCAGAAAAAGTTAAATAAGTTAAATAGATTATTTTAAAAAAAGATGAAGTAGAAAAAAACAAAACCAAGATCTCTTATAAGTAGTGCTTTTAGTACTTGACTTTTGAGTTAGAAATATTGCCAATAAAACCATAATTAGTAACTTCAGGTACAGTTGTGGTCTGTTTAATCTCCAGTTACAATATAAATCTAAAACTTGTTAAAACAATTGGGATGCAAAAGTGTTATTTTGGTCACATTTCCATGGGATTAAATTAAAACAAAATGACTTCTTCTAGTGATTTAGATGTTCAACTTTTGAAAAGTTAAAAAGAAATAGTCTCACCCTGGTGAATTTTTGCAATAAACTTGTTCTGCTTTATAAGGCTTTTGAGGTGCAAAACCTGAAAATAGAAAAATAATATTTCTTACATAGATCAACTAGGGCACTTAAAACAGAAAGGTATGCAAAACAGTTATGAAATATAGATGTTCTCCGATGAAAATTAAAAATTAAATGTTTGTGCGCTTTTTAGCCTGTTTTGAGTTGGAAGCATTTAAACTCTTTATGTTTTGGACTGTTTTGTTTTTTTTACAATCAGAAAAATAATTCTGAAAATGTGGACTGTTCTAAAATCTGAAACACAAGCCCAGACCTATTTCAAATGGAACATAAACATAAAAAATATTAACAATCTTGTTACCGGTATGTCGAAAACCTCAGTGGAGTCTCAATAATTTGGAATCTAACATATTTCTAATGTTAAAAATGTGCAGGTAACAATGTAGAGTCTAGAGCTAGAATATTTCTTGGTGTTTTTTTTTAATATGTTTATGTATCATTACAGGATACTGGTCAAGTAGGTGAGAGTACAGAATCAAGTTTGAGGATGTGGCCTAAACCACCTGATGTTGGAGGCTCAATCAATGAGTAAGTTTTTCATTTGTGATTTTATTCGGGTATTTAAGTTGTATGAATTAAATTATTAAGTAATTTGCTATGCGGGTCATATTTCACAATTTATTACGAAGAATAGGGACAGCTATTTTACTTGGCATGGGGCGTCACACTTCAGTTATGTTTTCGTATGCAAGTTGGTATCTTGAAAAACACCTATTTGAGAGCAAAACAGGAGGTCATGGTCCAGGGCCCATTACTCAATCTGACAGAATTATGGCCCTTTTTGATCATAGAAAAAAATCTGCATAATACAGGCTCTTCTTTTACTATCAAGCACTGAGAATACTGGAGCACACTGTCCTGACAACCTCTGTTATAGAAAATTAGAGTTTATGTGTGTCTTTCTTTCATTTCTAGAAAATTTATTTCAAAATAACATGTGAAGAAACTTATTAGGAATTTTTATTCTCCAGCTGAAAAAAACAACAAAAAATCTCCATTTAAGCATTAGAATACCACCTTTTGACATAAGTACTTATTTCAGAAAGAAAAACAGTTTGCTTTGTGATATCAGTAATAAATTGAAATTGTGCAAATATTTAATACTTTGCTCTCTTATAATAGAGTCGTTGGACCAATGCTCGACGCATACCAATGCTAGGCGTAAAAAATATTTCTTTAGAATATCTGAAAATGTTACAATTTATTCAGTATGTTTTCTTCATAAGATAAAAGAAGATTTTATTCGAAAAACAAACCTGTATCATGTTGTACTGTACGCCAAGCTATGGTACAATTTAACGCAAACCGCACTTGTTTATCCGGACTATCTATAGCTCCCACTATGTACTTCATTATGTGATTAGTGAAGTTTACACAATGGCTATTTAAAACAATATCATCGGTCTTGAAAATGGACATATAACATTGAGATTTGTTGATGTTGATTTGAATTTGTCATATCAAATATAGTATTTTTATGCCGTGCATTGGTCCATCCACTCTAGTGATGTTTATGTATTGGGCCTCTGTGTTTGAGTGGTAAAGGGTGCCTACTTAGAAAAATTGCTGACTTAGAATGTTCTTGATTTGGGTTTGAATCCTGACAGGGTTTCTGTTGTGTGAAGAAGCAATCAAACTAACTTACAGAAAATTGGTAGTGAATTAATGTACAAAGGGGCACATGAGGTCTTCCATCAGTAATACTGTATAGTCGCATTATGGCTTAAAGTTATATTTAATAAAATTACCCTTAAACCAGAATTTTTTTCAAAATTGTATGTTGTAATACATCTGTAGGGTTGGAGATGTTGATGACACAGAGAATGTTGATGAAGAGGAAGAAGAAGGTGAAGATGATGACGACGATGATGATGATGTAGTGGTTGAAGAAGAAGAGGAGAATGTAGTGGAGGGCGAGTCGGAGGGAGAAAAAGAGGGCGATGCTGATGAGGAAATAGAAGAGGAGATAGAGGAGGAACAAGAACCCTCCGAGGAAAGGTTAGTGAACTTTCTAACCTATAAAATATTTGAATATTTTCACATCTCAGGAATTCATTAATTCACTCAAAACAGACATTCTACACAAAAGGCAACTTTTTTAAAGATATTTTTTAAAAAATGAAAAAATTATCTAAGACCCAATAGAATGTTGACTATGCTGTAAAAATTTTGGATTGATAATATCTGTTGTGTGTTGTAGTTTTGATGTTCCTCCCTAGAATATCTGCCCATTGAGTGGCAACAAGACTTGCCGAATTGCTTCTCATGGGCATATTCCCAAAGGGTGGTGAGTAGCCAGAGCTATTGTGCTCAGCCTGGTGTCGCCATCACACTTTGCTTAAGTTTTTGCATTCAAGTTGGTATGTGTATCTACAAAACAAATAAAGGCAATGAGTTGAAACTTCACACACTTGTTCTCTGTGATTATCTAACATGATGGGTGGGCACTGGTCCCATAACTCTGAGTTACATAACTCAGTGTAATGCCTCATTTCTTACTGTCAAGCTCTGAGAATAGTCAAGCCTGCTGTCCTCATACAGATTTTGTTACATACCGGTAGGTGAACTAGCAAACAACTTCACTTTGAAGATTTAAATTAGATTAACTTAGATATACATATACATGTTATATTGCTATTTTGTTACAGTATGGATAACAAGAGGGAACCAATGGCAGCTCCTGTTGCAGGATCGGGCTATTCCTCTTCACCAAGGTAAACCTTTACTTTAAATATTGAACATTTATTCTTTAATAAAAAGTTGTTCTAAAATCTGCATTTACAAACAAAAACTTTTAATACATTTTAAAACAAAAGCTACTTATATGTGACTTTTTTTCAATAAAAAGCCACTATTTGTGCATTTTAAAACAAAAATCATTAATTTGAACAATTTTTAACAAAAACCACTACTATAAAACTAGCCGTATGCTATCAGCCAATGTTAATTGAGAGATGTCTCTAACCTTAGCATGTATATCCAGAGTTTTGTTTTGTGATCTTCATAGTGCATAGTTTTCAAAGCTGATTATGAAATTATTAAGATGAATTGTTTTTGTATCAATAGAGACAATAGACCAGTTGAAGTGAGAGAAATACACAGAGAGACTATTAGAGAAGTGTTTGACACAGCAGAAATACAGAAGGTGCATTTGAATGTTCTATTTTTCATATAGAAGACTGGTCAATTTGTGCTTTTAAGTGTATTAGCAATGAGTGTGTTTGTTTGTTTTGGGTTTTACGTCACATCGACACAGTATAGGTCATATCGCGACGTTCCAGCTTTACTGGTGGAGGAAGACCTCAGGTGCCCTTCCATGCATTATTTCAGGCTCGAACGGGCACCTGAGTAGAACCACCGATGTTCCGTAAGCTAGCTGGGTAGAGCAATGATTGTGTGTTGATTTACCGATGTCACCAATATAGAGCCAGGTTAGCCTGTACATCAATGCAGGCTGATTAGACCATGTCTATGTTTTGTTGGTTATTTAATTTTAGTGTTTTCCTGTTGAAACCTATCATATTGATAATGAGTAGGTCAGAATCATTATATGTCATTTATACCAATGTAGTGGGATAATTGTAAAAAAACTGACCTAGGGTCAAATCAAATGTTTCTGGTGTTGAATAAAGACTTTACAGTATGTTCGAGATGAATAAATGGTTGTTATGCTGTTCTTATTACCAAAAGATAATATCTGAAAAATTATGTCGCATAACCTTATTCATGGCTGTACTTACTTGCATAATAAAGCTTGAAAATGATATGCCTACATTTTTAGTGTCTAAAAGAATTTATGAATTTTATTTCATTTCAACTTAAGTAATTACTGTAGTGTTATGATATTTACACAATAATTATCTTATTGTTTAGAGAGTGATAACAAAATTTATTATTTTTGTTACAGTTACATTCCAGTATGGCTGCCATACTTCAAGCTATACAGAATCAACAACAACAACTGGAATTTCTGAAACACAATATGTCTGCTCAACAAGAAAATTATCTTGAGGTAAATCAAAATTTACAGTATAGCCTCTGCAGAGCAACCCCCCTTTGGAAGACGAGAGGTGTTGCTGAGAGGTGTTGTTGTAGAGAGGTTAAATCTATTTTGAAATTTTACCTTGGAAAATTTGAAACTGTTGTTGTACAGAGGTAGTTGCTGCACAGAGGTAGTTGTTGTACAGAGGTAGTTCTGTGTATTTTCCAGTGTTTCTTTTCAAATTTCCATAAACTAAACGTTTACCATTGTTACTGCCTCAAAAAAAGTCAGGCCTTTTCCTGCCTATTTGGAAAAGAAACATGTATTTCTTTGTGAAATTATAAACTTCTATTGTTATTGTGATCCATTACTTTTTATTTCAATCAAAACTTGCTATAGAGTATTTTCTGTTGAGGGATCAGGTCAATTTGGAACAATTATGAATTATATGATAATTGTGTTGTTGTTTTAGTTACGACGTCGGCAGCTAGAACAGGAACAGTTACATCAGGTATCGGAAGGTGCTCAGCCAAGTATAGAGGAACATCTTGGTAAACTAGAGAACATTGTTACATCAAGGGTAGAAAGATTGTTTAACCAACACTCACAGAAAGAAAATATCCTTTTAACAAATCTTTATAAGACGACTAGATTTGTACACAATTAAAATTGACCTGCTGTTAGAACTGTTTATTGTTAAAATATAGGATTTCAGAGAGAAAATATCCATCGACCCTTTGACAACTAAATTTTTCAATAAACTTCCTTTGTTATAAATTTACATACTGTCAGTTTTTGTGTCGCCTCTACGGAGGCGACATATAGGGATCACTTCTCCGTCGTCTGACTGTCCGTCTGTCTGTCTGTCTGTCCGTCACAATACTTGTCCGGACTACTCCTCATAAACTACTGGTGCAATTTCATCCAAACTTTACAGGAATGATCAGTACCAAGTCTAGTTGTGCATATTGTCAGCATTTTCCGGTTCAATGATTTTTGTCAGAGTTATGGCCCTTTAATAATTTTTAAAGTTTGTCCAGACTACTTCTCTTATACCACTAATGCAATTTCAATGAAACTTTACAGGATTGATCTGTAGCTCAAGTCCTTGCGCATATTGCACGGGTTTTCCTGTTGAATGATTTTTGGCCGAGTTATGGCCCTTTGATAAAAAGGTGTTTTTTTTCTGTGTGTTGCCAGATACACAAAAGCTTGTCCCCACTACTCCTCATAAACTACTGGTGCAATTTCATATACAAATGTCTCCTAAAATTAGCAAGTAAATATCAAAACATTGGACAGTTCCTTTTTCCAACTGAAAGTCATTAAAGTACCATATACAAATTAAACATGATAGAAATTAAGATACTACTAAACCCGCTTTCAAAAGTGGTACAAAGATTTAAAAAGAAAGAAAAATTCCTATTATGAAGTAAAATACTTAGTAAAATTAATAGGGGGCAGACTAAGTTACTTACTATGGCAACATATTTTGTATTATGATAACCTTAACGCATGTTAACATCAGAGAGTACAGGATATATTGAGACAAGCAGAGGCTCGTGATGAACGTAAGCAAGAGAGATTACAGAATACAGTAGCTACGTCACTCGCACAGGCAGTAAACAGTCACATGGATAAAGTAGTTCGTAGCACTATTGTTCCCAGTAAGTCGCTATAGTAAAAGCATATTAGAATTTATATTTTTGTAGAAATAATATTTTCTATTATTAACATTTGATCAAAACTATTTCTATAAAAAGATTTTTCATACATCTTTATAGATTAAATATTTTGGTCTACATACAATTTGGATGTGGAAACAGTTTTCCTTTTTCTTTTTATCGATGTGTATTTTTCATTCTGAAAACAAGTTGCCTCCCTTCATTCATTCTAATGTAGATTTAGTGTAAAATTCTGGCATCTCTTTTATCACATGCATGTTACAATTGTTATGCACTAAATCCTTAAAAATTTGGGGGGACAATTTATGCAAGTAAGTACTGTTATTGAGCTATTAAAACAATGTGTGATAAGAAAGTATTTGTCTGCTGTAGAAAAGAATAGAATTTTATTGAAGAAGATGTCCAAGTGTTGAAGTTAAAAGAATTTTTTTGCATCATTGAAGTGAAATTTTATCAGAGATGATTGATTGTTAGTGTGTTTTATCTATCCTGTGTATTAACTATATTATGTAGGTATAACAAAAGTATTGGAACCTGTAAAAGACCAGATACATCAAGACATGACACAGAAACTGACAGCAGCTGATTCCCTCATCAGAGAAAATGCTTCCCACATTGCCAAGACATTCAGATCACGGGTATGTGTTTATTGTTGTAATGAATTTTGGCTGGGTATATTGGTAACATGGATAAAGACCACATGGGTTTGCATGTCTGTTGATTAGCTTAACTTGTTGAGAAAAAGGTTCTTCTTGGTGAAGGATTATATGAAAAGAAATGCCATGTTTGCATTTTTAGTTCAAATTCATGTAATTATATTTATGAACAGTTTCCATATTTATAGATGATGAATTGGTTCATACAGTTTACCAGAACTATTTTGAATGTATTAAGATTGTTGAATTAATTTGATTGAGGCGGGTGTGTGTTTCAGATATTTTCTGATCATTATGAAGGAATTTTTTTGAAAATCTTGTTAAAGACTGAAGTTTGAGTTTAATTTTAATTCTTTCACAAAAATTAGTCTTGACAGACTGCTAAGGATAAGATTGCATTTTCTGCCTTTAGCAGTTGTATGGAGATATACAACCTGCTTCTACTTGTTAATTTTGGAACTATTGTGAAGTCTTTTTTGAGCGCTACAGTTCAAATGAACAATATAGGGTCATGACACTTGTCTTTTTGATGGATCTTCTGTGGAATTACAGGAAACTTGTACAATTTATACCATTAATCTTAGATTTACAATATTCCATTGTTTTCTAGCAAACAGTAGAGGCTGTGGGTGTGGCAGCAGGCAATGCCATACAGGCACCAATGCAGGCTGCATATCGAGAAGCATTCCAGAATATTGTTATACCTTCATTTGAGAGAACTACACAAAACATGTACCAGCAAGTTACAGATACCTTCCAGAGGGGTACAAAAGAATGTAAGTTTGAGCTTGTTTTGTCTTTATTAGTCGGGTTAAATTTTAATGTTCTAGTCACCATGACAATGTGATAATAAGCTTCCGGACTTGCCATCTTTTTTTAGTGGTGTGAAATTACAACTGTAAATTATTTATACACAAGCATGCTATCAAGTTCTCATACAAGGCTGATACTGACTGTAAGATAATTGACATAAAACCTTGCTATTTTGACCAAATCATTTGTAAGTGAGTTAACTATGAAGATGTGTAACAAGTTTGGTACCCGGTTTGTGTAATGCTTAGAATTGCCTGTATCCTTGAAATTGAAAATTCACCCTTGTACTCATGCAGAGTAATATTGACAGCAGAATATGCTGCAAAAGTCAATGGGAAACTTATGTTTATCGTTAAGTCGCTCAGTTGTTATTTTTTGCTATAACTTTTTTAGTTTTAAAGGTTTCTGCCTCAAACTTCAAATACATAAATCCTTAATAGATTCAAGCTGTATCCTGGTATCTGATCTTACTTTACAGATACTAGACAACTGGAATCACATCTCGACAGTATTCGACAGAAACATGTAGAAGCACGTGATCCAGTTGTAGCAGAATTACGAAAACTTACTGATTCCTTCCAAACCTCAGCTGAACAAATGAAATCTCATGTGATAGCAACAATACAATCTCAACTCAGTAATGAAGTCCATAAATCTCTATCAAGGTAAATGTTCTATATTTTAATACCTTTTTTTCCATGTGGGGAAAACAAGTTTGCTGGTGGTATATTTTTCCATTTTGGTCCCTGTTTGTGCCTGGAATGTAACTCAGAGGGGAAACTTGTAGGAAAGCTAGAAAGTCATCACATGTCTTTGGCAGTGTTGTGACTTAAAACTAAACAGATGAAGAAAAAGATGTCCTATCTGTTACAGTGATCATAAGTCATATTTTCAGATAGAGATAGGATAAAACAGCAGAATAAGTTTTATGAATATGTCTCTGTAAGTTTCATACAATAATGGAAAGTTAAATGAACTTATCTGAAATTTCCATGGCAAGTGACAGTGGCATTTATGTACATTTAAAATAACCGTAAGCTTTTTTGGCTAATTAGAATTTAACTTGTATAGTTCTTATTGTGAAAATACTTATAAGTTTCATATAAAGTATCAGGCCTGCATTCCATTCTAGCATCATATGTACTGCAGGGTTCTAAATTTAAAGTATGAAAATGCCATTTTATTAACAGTCTATGCGAAAGACTTCTGAGTTTTACTGGACAGTAGGTCCTGTAAACTAATAATTTTTACTAGACCAAACATGATTTTACTGGACCGAAAAAAACCTGATTGGTATAGCATTTTGAGTCACTTGATAAGTGTCAGCAGTCAAAAAATTTGTGTACAAAAAGAAAACTATATTATCAACAAAGTGAAGTTATCTTTTTTTACCACAATCAAAATGTAAACATAAATATTGTTATACATGTATTCAATGGATTTTGCTATTTAAACTTTAATTCCATACAGACTATATACTAGCAAAATGAGAGGGTAAATTTCAGCAAAAGTCTGGCATATGTAAACAGAATTATATACATGTATATCGGTAATTTAGTGAAGTTGACAGATTAATTGTTCAATGATTTTGGTACCTTCACAGTATAGTTTAATTTTTGTCAACATCTTGGACGATCCTTCATAGCTAAACAGTTGAGCACACGTGTAATTAAGCATTACTCTAAGTCTGTGGATTAAAGACGTAAATTGTTCCAATTAATACACTGACACTTTCATCTGTGTAAACAAACTAATAGCCGGTGACCTTTCACATCTGGGCCGCTTATGTAATTTACGCGGCCGCTTATTGACTTTTAATTGTACTAGTTGTCGGATATTTTTATCTTACGTAGTTACATAAAAGTTTGCATTATGAGAATGCATAACAGTTGACAAGCATTGCACGAGCTTATATTGTGTAATGACAATATTTTGATATGTTTTGAATTTAGGTAAATGATTGGCCTTTGCAAAATGTTGAATGTAAGGTTTTTAATAAAAAACCTTAACTCTTTACAGGACCGTCGGGCCGTCAATACATATATTTTTACCGGACCTTCTGAATTTTTACCGGTCAGGGCCGACGGTCTTTCGGAAAGACTGTATTAATTTGTGTAGTTAAGCTGTTGTAATTGTTTATTCAAGAAAAGGTAAATGTGTTGTACTTATCTAACAGGTTACAAGATGATATGTCCCAGTATGTGAGGGAAGCTGTGAGGGAAGAGGTAGCGGTTGCTATGAGGGAGCAGGGAAGCTCCATCAGTGATAGTGTTCTTAATGCTATGAGGTCAGGGGCAGTGACACCAATGAGAGCGACCCCTGACCCTCAGGTAGAGAAAACACACATACTGAATCTGTTACGACAAGGGCAGCTAAATGCAGCATTTCAGCAGGTAAGTGGAGCAAAGTTTATGCTATTAATATCCAAGGCTTCCGTTAATGGAAGTTTGGGAGTTATTTACTCCATGATTTTGGCTTGTGACTTCCAAAATTTATTGCTTTTCCTTCTTTACCTATATAATGTGACTTCCAATATCAGAGATTTGTAGTCTTTGAAACTTAATGGAAGCCCTGGATATCACAAGCATTTATGTTGGCTAAAACATTTTGTAGTTTTGCTGTTCTTTACTTCGTCTGACATTTCCCCTTATATTTTGTACAATGTACTTACTGAGTCTTGCATTTCAACATAAACCATAAAAACTTCATGAATATGCAGATACATGTACAAGTATAAAGTAAAGATTTATATAGAATTTTAATAAAGACTTCTTATTTTACTAGAAGAAAGACTACTTATCAAGGAAAAATGTCCTTAAGTATTAGAAAAGGCTTTTATCTTTGTTCAATTGAAATGAGATAACTTGAGAGTGCCTATATGTGGAAATTTATTGGTTTATTTTATGATTTAACAAGATATATATTTCTTGATCAAAATAGGTGAATACTAGCATAAGAGGTAAAACAAGAGAATGAGCAAATGATTAATGATTTGAATCAAGTATACAATATTTATGATGTTAATTTCAGGCATTGTCAGCGGCTAACCTTGAACTTGTGATGAGTCTATGTGAGACAGTAAATCCATCACAAGTTTTCAACCAGCAACCATGTCCGTTACATCAGCCTGTCCTCCTATCACTCATACAGCAGCTGTCAGCTGATCTAGAGAATCATACAGATCTTAAATACAAGTAAGTCTCACCCTGTCATAGTTTGTGTCCAATGAGAAACCATCATAGTATAGCTGTGAGTCAGTTTAATTTCTCACGGTTTCAAATTGAGAAAAAATGCGTAAAGGGGCCGTAACTCAATCTGTAGAGCTCCAGAACTGGTTTTCCAAAGGTCTCTGGTTCAAGTTTTAATTTGACTTTTCTCACTCTTTGACACCAAGGCTAACTTAGTTAGTTATCTCATAATATTTTGTCTTGAATATTAAAGAAGAATGCCTCTTATATTTTATGAAAATGTAGAAAGTGATAAAATTCATAGAGTGATTAAGTTAAAAGATTTTAGCTATTCAAATTACTTAAAGACCTTAGAAATCTTTTTTAAAAGGTTGGTAAAAGAATATTTTGGAACATGCCACTTTTTCTCACAAATCAGCATCAAATAACTTTTTTTTGTTTCACTTAATAAACTAAAAACATTCAGAACTATTGCCTTGTCTTTAAATGCATATGTATTGTGATTCCTCCAGTTTGTTGCCAAGGGAGGTTACTATGATATATGTTTTGAATTATCGAATTATCTCCCTCACTTGTTTAATTACCTCCCTTACTGGTTATTGAAAGCAAGATTTTCAATTCATTGTTGAGTACTGAGAAAAAAGAGCATGCTGCTTTATGATTTTTTTTTCCAAATGATTATGCTCATTTATATGTAAACAAATTGTTGTAGGTTTATTTAACAAGAATTTTCTCTATAATTTTTCAGATACTTGGAAGAAGCTGTGATGAACCTTGACCCCCATGATTCTGTCACACAGGAACATATGAAAGGAGTGTTGTATGCCCTAAACCAAAAACTAAGAATATATATCCCAGCTCACCCTAATGACAAGGTGACAAGATCACTGAAAATGTTACTCATGGCCTCAGAGTCCTTGATCAAATAAATTGGTGCTTTCTTCTTCATTACTATCATTCATAAATGGTGTAAAAGTAAAAATTGATGATTTAAAGTGTGAAAATGGTAAAATATGAGAAAATTGGAAAATGAAGTGTGATGGTTCAAGGATCTGAAGTTCAAAAGACTGGAGTAGTTAATAATTGAAAGGACTTGGTGAACTATAAAAGGTTTTTAAAAAAACATTCAATCTTCAAATGTAACATGATGTGTCTGTTAATTTAAGAACAGAATAATCAGTTCAGCATTCATTTTGTAGAATCCATGTTATTGTTTAATCACCTTTATCAGTTGCAAGTTCAAAATAGTTCAAGACTTGTATTAGCATATTCTGTTAGAAGTTTGTATTCTTATTAATGTTAACAAATAAATAATATGTACTGATATAATTCACAGGAGAGTAAAACTGTACCCTGTTAGTTGATACTATTATGTTTATTATTTGACTTAATAAATGATTTGGCAACATTATGCTGTTAGTAAGATTTTTTTTCTTAAGAGTTGACCTTGTTTTGTTGTTTTCTTTTTACAAAGATTTTCAAATAATGTCAGTTTGTTGTTAGATCTGTGTTACATATCAACAGTACTAACTTAAAAGGTAATAAAGTGAAACTTGTGCTTAGTTTTTAGTTTTGTCTTAAGATTATTTTTTTTGGAGATATTTTTGATTAAATGCCTCATTTAGTTGTAGGTTCATTTTAGTTGAGCAGTTAAGAGTTATGTAGGTTTTGTACACAGTACCAAAGTTATTTCATATTTTGTTACAATGTAGTTTTGTATATATTTTTGTTTTAACTGAGAATAGAAAATTAGCAGATGGCTAAATTAAAGTATTAAAAACTCATTAAAACTGTCGTTGATCATTTTATCAAAGAAAACTTTGATAATCATATATATATTCAACTTACCTTATTTACCTTGATTGTTGTTGGACTTGAGAGTTTTAGAGTGTGTCACATATCGGTGTGTCCCACAATATTTGGCTCTTTGTGTCTCCTTTAATTAATTCCCCGCCCCATGGTATTGTGGTTGCAGTCACATATTTTCATTCATTAGGACCTCGGATATACTATATCTGATCAAAATGTTAAGCTACATGTAGTTGTCCAGGCATCAGAGACGAAAGATCCTAAACCCTGTCTTTTTATGCCCTAGGCATACTTCAATGGACAACTGTGGTGTTAAACTGGTGAAATATTTTAAAATTACTTGATCTTCAAGACTGAAATACTTGACCAAGTTGTTTTCACTTTTCCTCTTTCATCTATTGTGGCACCAAGAATGATAAACTGATGATCTATTGTCGCTTGAGGTCTTCAGCTGCATAATAATATCTCAAAAATATGTTGTACATATAATTTTCCCATCACTGTCACCACCATCAATATGTCTAGTTGTAGCATACAACTTTTAGAGAAATTGTACATGTAAACTAACCCACATGCAGACATTAAAATACATGACAATTCTACTAAAACATTTGTTTTACTTAAAACCAGCATAAGTGTGACTGATATTTCAAGTAAAAATTAAGTTTGTGATAAAGACTGAAAGATATTTGATTTATAAAAATTTATTTCAGATTAGATATAAGACAGTTAAACACAGACTGTTACATTTCAAATAGACAAACTATTATCACTTCTTAAATGTTAGTATAATGGAATATAGATTAATTCAAGATGTGCTACTTACACACTGTTATAAATATTTATTTTCTATCTTATTCACAATTAGTAAGTACATACAATATTTTTAGATTAAAAAAGACTCGTACATTCTTAGTTGTCAGTAAACTAATTAGAAGTAACAATATTATCATGATGATCATCAACATGATAATATTTACACAGATACACCTTTATTTTACATCTCCATTATATATTTTCTATAACGATATCATCCCTACTCCACCAGTAAAACTGGAAAGTTGCCATATGTGTTGGTGCAACGTAAAACGCAAACAAACAATAATATATTCGCTGTTACACCTTCACTGAAAACATTTTGTATGTAACCCTTTTCAAAATTGTTTTCCTCTTGCCACTAAATATACCATATATGAGCAACATAAAATAATGAACATGATTAAGACATGATTATAACAAAGTACATAAAGATTTCTTACGAGCAATTTATTTTCATACTTAAAGACAAATTAGAAACATATCTCTAACAGAATAACAACATCAACAGGGCTGCAAAAAGATTTCTTCTAACAACTTGTCTAGCGACACTCCTGGCAATTGTATTTTATCTGTTCGCTATTTGCTTTGCAACTAAAAAGACTAAGAGTTAAGTCTCTTTATCATGAACTAAATGTATTTGCTTGATAAAGTATTTGAATACGTTTGTTGACCATCAGCAAAACTGAATCCTATCTTTTTATTATAAAATATTGTCTTTTGTGTTGTTTTTTTTTTTGAATGTCTAGATCGTGTTAAATTCGGTATCTATGACAACGTCCCGCTCTCGATAATTTTCAAGATTCAAGATTTTTATTGGCAAAACATTTTACAATGCCCATCGCCAATATTGTTTATATAATGCTATATTTTACGCCTTCAGGGTAGATAGCTTATAATTATTTCAGAGTAAACTACACACATTGTCGCCTACCAACAACCCTTGTAGTTAAGCATAGAAGTTCTGTAATTAAAAATTTAAGTACAATACGTAAACGTGGCTGGTGCATTTTTTTGTTTGCAGACTTTTAATGCCTTCGAAGAACATGACATACGTACATGTGTCGATTCATAATGTTCAATGTTTAAGCGAGCGAATCGTCATGAAAACAATAAGATGCTTCAAAAATATACCAAAATCAAAGCCACAAAGAGTGAAATGATAGCAAAAATTTTACAAACATGATAAACTTCATTCGATTCTTTAATTGCTACATCTAATCTTTCATGTGTTGTTTTCAATTGGTTCCGTTGTCTTACATTTTCTTCTGTTGCCGCATCTAATTTTTCTATTGTATCATTCAGTTCGTCTTGTAGTCTTTCATTTTCTTTGGTTGCTGAATCTAATTGGTTTTTGGTGGTATTTAACTCGTCTTGTTTATCTTTATTTTCTTCGGTAATTGCATCCAATCTTTCTTGTGTATCTTTAAGCTCTCTTTGTATAGTAATTATTTTAGTTTCTGCTTCATGTAGTTTGTTCTTCGTGTCATTGAATTCAATCTTAACATTATCAAGCTCTTCTCTCGTTTCATTCAAACTTTTTATCGCTTCATCTTTTTCTGCTAACGCTTTATCCAGCATCTCCCGGTAATTTCCAATTTCTTTTAGCTTCCCGATTTCCCAGCTCTTTTTATTCCACGCTAGAAGATCACCTCCGAGTTCATCCAGGATGTCGAGATATTCACCTAATTTAGCAACATCGGCCTCTTCATACTCTCTCTTTATACTACCAATGACCAATCTTTTCTTGAAGTTTATCGCTCTCTCTGCATTTTCTGGAAGCAGATCGACTCTCATATCTGCATACCTCAGCTTTAATCGAAAGAAAAGTTTCGTTTACTTAGTTGTAATATTTCATTGATTCTGAGATTAAATAATAGCTTAAAAAGAACGCTTTTCTGCTACAGCTAAAATTAATTTTAGTTTATAGGATAAAATTAAGACTACCTGACGGATTTCCTCCTGAGCTTTGTTCAGCTGCTGTCGAATGTTGTCTTTTATCTGCGATTTCAAAGCATCTCTCAAAAAGTCGACCATAGCATCAATGTACTTCTTCAAGTCTGCATCATTTACATTATTCAATGGCGAATGCATCATCGCATTTCTACTTTCAATTATCTGCATTTAAGACATAAGATTGAGCATGGTAAATTGCGACATACCGAATTTTATTAAAACAATCGATCTACCTGTCTGGCATCGATGTTTGCAATTTCATACGAAAATTTATAGAAAAAATAGATCATTTTAAGTAGATGATATTTTAAGCTTAAAATAGCCACATGTCTTGTGACATTTTATTGTTTATGTACATCATGCATGCATGTTGAATGCAAGAAAAATCGACAATAATATAGTGGAAGCAACATAACTTAACCCGTCTTAAAGTATAAAAGAAAATCATAAGTTATAGATTAATGCCCTTTAAATATTCTTTATTCATGCAGCGGGAACTCAAATACTCTGCACGACTAATAATGAAATTGTTAAATTAATCATATACATTCTGCGATTGTCAAGGCTTAATTACAGGTTGCAAATTCACAATTAAATTAACTTTATATCAGCATATTACATACTTGTAAATATACTCATATGTTTATATATATTCATTCATCACTCTTTGTTAAATAGAAAATCTGATTGTATTTTGAGCTATATTACGAATAAATTCATTGTCATTATATATATTTCTCTAATAGGCATTGTGCAATTAATAGGAATTATTAAATACTATGAATATGCTTGTTTGAAGAAATAACTAGGCTGTGTAGGAGCACATTTGTGTCGGAGCACATTTGTCTCACGAAGTGTGACCGATGTGTTCGTAAACCTTCATATTTGCGGCAAATTGGAAATGAGACAGATGTGTTCGACACACAATAGAAAGGACACTCGAAACACATTTGTCTCACATTTTTCGATAAAAATATTAAAGGGTAATTAAATTATGTCCATCTGTATACCGGCTACCAGCCACTGTTCTGTGTTTTCTACAATGTATATTTATAATACCGTTTTTAGGTCACTTCCGGTAAGTCAAAAACTCCCTGCCTCTGCATAGGATTCAAATTAAAGAATATCCCTGTTCTGCATGTCACAATGAAAAAGTGTAGCACCCAGAACCTAAACACATATGCAGCAACTCTACCCTTATCGTTATTAATTGTGATACTTTTCTTTTCAATGCTTAAAGTTTTATAGATGATTAATGGCACATGTATTATTCTTAGCAAAAACAAGGTAGTATCTACGGTGGCATAAAGGGAACATAGAATTTTCTTATTTATTACGTGCGCACACTATAGCTTTTCCGTGGCCACGCGATACTATAACGTACGCACGCGATAGCTATTACGTGCACACGCGCATATGTACGTATTGCGCATTTGGAACCTGACTGGGATCTTCGCATAAATAGTTCGACGCCCCGTGTTAGTGTCGAACCTACAGCTGTTAGGGGCAAGTGGTTTTTTGAAATCACTCGGCCTCGGAGGCCCTTATATGATCTATGGAGAAAATAAGAAGACCATTACACACGTATTTCGTTTTCATCAGAAATATATGTATAAAAAATCGTCATTTTCTAAGAATTTCGGCTTTCAGATTCGTCATTGAAAAGGCACTTACAACATGCATGGGTTCCTAAAATAATCAGAATCGGGCGAGACGCGACGAGACACGAAGCGAGGCACGATATTGTAACAGGAGATCTCGCAATGTCGAAGTATCCCGTACCAAGAGATTTCAAAAATGAATAAATTTTAACTTCTTTAGATAGGGCATGTATGAATTTATTAATATTCAAATAATGATTTCTGAGGAAGTTAGATGCTTGTAACCCAAAGAAATTCGCGATAAATGTGAAATAATGCGTCATAAAAGTAACAAAATGTAAACAATGTAGTACTTTGACTTCAATGCAAAATTCTGAATCATTTCAACTGTACAAACTGCAAAAAGGCAGCAGATGAAAAATGCTTCAGGTAATTGGCCAATGAGTAACTTTTTGGAGCTATAAAAGTATACCAAAAATAAAAAGCTTTTGAGGAATACAAAAAAAGCATTTCTCAGGCATAATGGGCCTTTAAGTGATTTTATGTAGACTATAAAGGGAAAACTACTTAGCGGTTTATGACCTGGAATCAATTTCTTGTCTCGCGTCGACCAACGGGATGCGAAGCGAGACGCGAGATTTCGCGAGACGCATGATTTCGGCGAGATACGAAACGAGTCACGATATTGTATCAGTCAATATCAACCGATTACGGTGTTCCGTTTGGACATAAGTAACATTATTGTCTCCCTGAACAGCTATGCACAATGGTACAAAGGTGAAATTGAGATGGTACGATGGTACGATGATTAAAACACGATGGCACGATGGTGAAATCACGATGGTGCGATGACATGATAGAGAAAATAATATCACGTTTTCATCATCATGCCATCGCAGTTTTATCATAATATTATCGTACCTATGTATTTTCACCATCGTAACACCGTCTTTCACCATAGTACCATCACGTTTTCATCATCGAGCCTTCGTTGTTTTACCATCGTACAATCGTTGTTTCACGTTCGTACCATTGTGTTTTCAGTTTTCACCATCGCACCATCGCGTTGTCATCAACGTACCATGGTGCCATCGCGCTGTCACCATTGTACCATCGTGAACGGGATTTAGTATGTTTCAGTGTACGCCTTCAGGTTAAGCCAATCAATTTCTTGAATTAGAGATACTATAATTAATAGTTCAATGTAGGTTTTCATAAAGAAAGCATAAGCAAACCTATTGATGATTACACTTGAGGTAAAACGGCGAACCTCGATTCTAAGAAAGAATTTCTGCCGTGGGGAAATATGTGACAAATAATTCATAAAAAATAACATGAGACAAATGTGCTTTCTTGTCCGTTAAAAACACATGAGACAAATGTGCTTTCTTGTCCCTTAAAAAACTTGATCGGAGCACATTTGTCACACAAATGAGTTTTTTTTTTTTTGGTAGGCATTTGAGGTCCCATTTGTCTTATGTGGGACAAATGCGTTCGCATCGGTCTTACGTAAGACAAATGTGCTCCGAGACAAATGTGCTCCTACAAGGCTGTGCATCCGCTTTGGTATAATTTCTTTCATATTCTATATTGTTGCAGAACCCTCAAGCGGAGTGACATATCCTTTTATTTGTGTGTTAAAAAGTAAAAAATGTCTTAAATATATTTTTATTCCACTTAAAGTTTTAAAGGTGGCCAAAATACTTACAATGTCAATATTTGCATGTGCGATATTGTCGAAAAGACGACAGTTTTGAATCATCTTTAAGACAATAGTAGGTTCCGTTTCTCCAGGTGTTTCAATGTCAGCACAATACTTGCTCACTGGCATAAAAAACTTTGCTAAACCCCATGGTCCTCCAACATATTTGTCTTTGCAGTTTGTAAAACCAATACGTTTATCGCCAAAGAAGTGAAGTCTTAGTATTTCTCTGAATAAAGATTGACACACGCATTGATAAATCGTTGTGTACCTCCACTTACTGGAATCCCATTTCGTATTATCAGCCAAAAATTTATAATTTGATCCATTGTTATAATGTCGACGGTTTGAAATAGTATCCAAGAACTTATCAAATATGTGATAAGTATAGTTACGGACGACGTCACACAAATGCATGAGGGCTAAAGTTCCTTTGATCCAGTTTAGATATTGTGGGTTATTGATTCTATCCTCAGGATTCATCTCAGTTATATTTTTTTCTGAAATAACAAGTACAATATCAACTTAAAACACTTATATCTTATTGTGCCTCGCCATTGTTTTTTAAATAAAGGTAGTCTTTCTTTGAAAATCTTATCAGTTACAAATTATTTATCATTTTGGTGATTAGCCTGTGCGTGCTCTGCCTTGTACCCTGTCCTGGTTTTGTTTGGGGCCCGCCTGGGCTCCTTGCCACTGGTTCTTGTTGCTGGGTCGTGTGGGGGTTGCGTTCGTTGGGCGCCGCCTTGTTTGTCACATTTTTAAGTTACGCACCATCAGTCGGCGACCATTAACTATTTTATCACATACCCGTGCCGATTTTGCACTCGGTAAAAATGATATTGTATGGCCATGTATTCATTTTAACGTGACGTTATTCGTCGCTTGGCCTGGGTTTAATTGAATCTTTTAATAAAAAGCATTGTGCTCATTTTTTGTGTGTTCAATTAGCTTATAAGAGACTGGATTCAAGTTTTCGCCCCTGGATGACGTCATTGGGGGATACGGTACGATTAAGTACATTAACAGAGGGATATTACAATCTTGATGGGCAGATTGAAATTGGCAAAATAAAAAAAGATTAATAAAATGTTTACCATGATAAGGTTAACCATTTGTTTCAATATTAGACAATAGTTATGGCTGGGTAACTGATCATGGTTTCCATTTTTGATTGATTCTTAATAATGAAAAATTGTCGCACCGTGTTTTACCGGGCAGTTAAATAGCACTACAGAGATATACATAATGTATCTATGTCTCTGCTAATACACAGGACCAAAGAGATATTTTGAGTTTCAAAAATGTAAGAATTTTGTGGTTTCGAAAACAATTAATTGCAAGATAGTGAGGAAAAGAAAAACAATAACATAAATCTATCTAATTTCAAAAAAAAAGTAAAAGCATAAAAGTAACAATTCTTTTAAATGTACATGACTGTATAATGTTTGTGTCGGTAAAAAAAGGCACTCTCAAAAAATCGTACATCATGCCAATGCATGCACTACATATTATATTAAAACTTGTAAAGTGATATTTTCAACTTGATATTTTTGTTTTATGCATATTCTGTTTATCTTTTTTTAATCACCAAAAAAAAAAAGAAAAAAAAAAAGGACAACAAAAAACAAGTTATACACAGAAATTCGTTTTTAACTGAATTATGATTTAACGAATTTTTGACTGGAGTATCAAATAAGTTAGGCACCAGTCCCTAGGATGATCCATAACCAAATACGGATGCCGTTAAGTGACGTTATCTGTTGTAATGTAATAACTCTAAAATATGCACCTTGGTGATTTCAAATGTCGCTTGTAAATACAACATAATTATGCACCCTGTGACTTCTTACTGTGAACTTTGTATGTTAATTAACATGTTACGACCCAGTACCGCTTATATATACAAATCTATTTATTTATAAAATAAAATACTGAGAAAAGGTCTTTTATTTTCATAATTATAAGAATATATTTGTAATATCAAAATTATCTTACTATCGTATAGTGGCTGATTTGTGCCATTTATGTTTTCGCCCCTCGCCCCCGCCGATTAGCTAATTAGCGGGGGCGCGGGGCGAAGTTTTATTTTATTCAAAACAGAAACAATAATATCATCTCAAAACTATGGTGGCTGATTTGTGCCATTTGTGTTTTCGTCCCGCCACCCCGCCAAGCGAAAAGTCGAGAATTTACAAGTTAAAATGGCGGGGTCGCGGAGCGAAAACACGCTAATTAGCGGGGGCGCGCGGCGAAGTTTAATAAATAAAACTTCGCCCCGCGAGGGCGCGGAGCGAGAATTAAGAAATAAAACGGCGGGGGCGCGGGGCGAAATTTAATAAAATAAAACTTCGCCCCGCGCCCCGCTAATTAGCGTGTTTTCGTCCCGCGACCCCGCCAAGCGAAAAGTCGAGAATTTACAAGTTTAAATGGCGGGGTCGCGGAACGAAAACACGCTAATTAGCGGGGGCGCGCGGCGAAGTTTAACAAATAAAACTTCGCCCCGCGAGGGCGCGGAGCTAGAATTAAGAAATAAAACGGCAGGGCGCGGGGCGAAGTTTAATGAAAAAACTTCGCCCGGCGTCCCCGCTAATTAGCGTGTTTTCGTCCCGCGACCCTGACAAGCGAAAAGTCGAGAATTAACAAATTAAAATGGCGGGGGCGCGGGGCGAAAATACGAATGGCACAAATCAGCCACCATACTATAGTCTGTTGCGAATCTTAGCCACGTGGTTTTCGTTCATTCAGGATAGTTTTATAAAATTATATCCTTCACTGGTTCTTTGAAAGATTTTTTATATGGTATAATGAAAAACGACGATCAATAAGTCTTGACATAATGCATTCTGCTCCTGTTTTTCAGCTTGAAAAACAATCATTAAAAAGACATTGACAATTTTATTTTCATGTTTGTCAAAAAAACGCCGGAATTTTCTAAATGACAGAAAATCACACAGAAAAGTAGAAAATGACCTTTTAAATTTGTATAAGGTAATTTAACAGTGTATGGGTGTCCATGAAATATTACTATTTGATTTATTAACTAGCTTTTTGTCCTGGCATTAGAGAAAATCTTATAGATATATTCACATTGAAATTCCGTTGTTTTACCCCATAGGAAGAATAAATCTTAATCTTTGGTTTTTTTTTAAATTCTTATGTATGTATGAGTCAAATTTTTCATGTTATAATCGTAATTAAACAATCAGAATTTACTATCCCCATTTACGTCAAAACTGAAAAAGTCCCATAATGATACTGTTTTAACATGAATGCAGTGTTAAAAAAATGCTAAAAAACAGATAATAAAAGTGATACAGACAATTTAAACAATAAGAATTATTGCTTAAAATATACCGTAGAATATCAGAGACCTAGCACATCACATAATACACAGAGAATAAAAACGAATTAAAATAACTAAAACATGAAAAAAAATATAGTTCTTACACAGTCATACATGTATTTCTGATAAAACACATAAGTTATGTAAAAATATTTGACTAAAACGCAGAAGTTACTTGAATTTTACAAAGGCAACTGTGCTAGATTATTGCTTAGCAAATTGTTCTGAATCACCGTAGTTGTTAAAGCCAAGAATTAAATTAAAACAATGAGTAGAAGTTATTGAAAAAAGTGGGTTTTTAGTTTATGGAAGTTTAGGGAAGTAACTCTTCGCTTAAATGAAAGGGTCTATAACTATAATTTTATTACCATTCAATAATTTATGTAATAGGTCGAAGCTAATAGGGTACAATGGAACGATTTCAACAGCTCAAAAGAAGTGACATGTGAGCGATTGTAGCTTCAATTATGTGATTCGTTTAAAATCTTTTCTTATCAGTGTGTCGCTGGCTATCGAGATTGACCCGGCGTTTAAATTAATGGTTAGATAAACTCTAATGAGTGAAGTTAATGCGAAATAGACTGACAGAATTTTTATATTAGCTATTTATAACGAACGAAAAAGTAGGGATATACAGGTGATATGCTATCATATATTATTTAGCGCATTTTATCCTGTAGTTCAATGCTCTACATCAATCCTTTTTCCATTCAACGAAATCAACGTAAGCAAAAATACTATAAAATTGCACAAGAAACGGGGGTAAGAAATAATATACACTCAAAACCAACACTACATATACCCATTTTTGTGCAAAGGATGAGCGTACTACGTGTCAAAATGAATTACAGTGAAAACCCTCAATTAAGACCACCATTGGGACTGGCCCAAAGTGGTCTTAATTGCGGGGTGGTCTTAAATGTGAATATTCTTATTGCTTACATACTTTATGACCAAGGCCTTTTTTAATCAGTACATGTTGCATGAACAAACAAAATGTATCTTAACAATATAAAAGTGTGTTATAATATTTAATCCAATGAGAGGTAGATATATTTCTGAAAAAATTTAGCATTAAATTCTCTTTCGTCTGATTTCAATATTAATTATTATATGATGTACATAGTTCACCTATCAAATAAGATATTTATTCTTCACAAAATAAATGTGCTGAAAGCAACATTAAACTACTCTAAAATTTACTTTCTCACCTTATTTCATACAATAACCCAATAACAACAGTTTTTCACACCTTGTGAAATCAAATGTCATGCCTAAGAGCATTCAAGCAGATAATGACAACAAATTTGTGATCTAGGTAGGTGCTGACTTTAACATAAGTGGTCTCAATAGTGGGGTCAAATAAAGAATAAAACAATGAATTTGGACTGAATCTGGTGGTCTTAAATGTGGATAAGCGAGGTGGTCTTAATTCTGGATCATGTTACTATTGATATAAAGAACAGCAAATTCCGTTCTTTTAAAAAATGGTCTTAATAGCGGGGTGGTCTTAATTCCGGGGTGGTCTTAAGGAGGGATTCTACTGTACAACCATATTGAAAAATAAAAAACCGCTAAAACGTGCCGTGATTGAGCACAAGAACCACACTTAACGTAAAAAAAGATATCATAGGACTCTGTGGCATCTTTATATTTATCACAAGAACTCCAGGACATATGAAAAATCGGGAATAAATGTGTTAGCCGGGGCTATATCTTTGCAACTTTGCATTATAATTAGGTAATTATGTATGGCCAGGATGAAGATCACAAATGAACAGGTCAATATGTGCGAATTAGCAAATAAATGTTTTACTCAAAACAACCAGATTTGAAACAAGAGACGATAGAAATGGACTATAAATTAGTATTTGATACATAATACAAGATGTAAGGCAAGCTTAATCATTTATGTTTAATTTAGGACTTTAAATATGAAAATGAACATTTTTTGACTTTAGTGTTTCTGTAGTATATACAAAAGTTTTCCGACAACTACGTGACAGTTATCACAAGAACTCCTGACATGTTATTATAAGAACTCATATATATCTTCACACATCTCTGTCTTAGTTACGTTCAAATTTCTGTATAATGTTCATCCAATACTGTATTATGGCTTGATTAATTTTCAGCGACCATGGTTGCACCGCCATTTTCCCTCGAACACGAGCCTATTAGACTCATAAACAGATGCTATTCAAAATAAAATTAAGGTTAGTTTTTTAAATTGTATATCTTTCAGCTAAAACCCTCCGACACTAGTATCTAATTTGGCGCAAATGTCTGTGTCTGATTTTAAATGGTTTGTCTGGTACATGCGGATTGTGCGTGCATTTTCGGAATCGAATGACAATCATTTTACTATTCAAATATAATTTAGTTATTATATTGAAGAATGGCGTAAACAATTTCGTCTTTACATTTCTCAAGAGATTTTGACCAAACTTTTTACAGAAACTTTGTCATCAAGTGCCCTGGCGCATATTTTTCAGAGCTTTGCGATTCAAACATTTTTGCGGAATTATGACTCTTTGTTTTCTTACAAAAATCAGGGAAATATATTTTTGTGCGCAACTCCTACAGTTCTCGAAGGAGTTTGACCCAACTTTCACTAGTGCATAATATATGTTTACTACTATAATCTAATAAATAGATTAGTTTTATAGATAAAATTAATTTGTTCTAATGTTTGTTAATTGTATTGTAATAATATGCATCTATTTAGAAAGTTTCCCCAAAAATGTTCGAATTGTAAAATGCTGACAATTTGCACCAGGGCACTTGATGACAAAACTTCTGTGAAACATAAATGTTGAAAGCGTTTCGTTACAAGTGTTTTACAGTGCATCATGGGTATAAGTTTGATATTTGTTTTATTTATTTACCGTCCGATCAATGCGTCATTAATTACATTATCTAAGTATGGTTTATCTTTCGTAAATAATTTGAAGAGTTACGTATATTGTAATGTCGTTAATTCAAAGTAAACAGTACAATCTATCAATGATTTCAATACATTTTTTGTATTCTTAACATTTAAAATGCAAAGATTTACATTTCTTCAAAACAATTTCAAATTAGACCTAGGCACGACGGACTATCTAGAAAGACAGATTTATCAAGAACACTTCATATTTGTTTCCTGATATCAAAATGTGACATTGACCCTTAAGCTTTGGAATTGAACCTCATGACGGGCCCATAAAACTAACATATAAAAATGTATGTGCTTAAACATTCGTAAATAATTAAAAATCAACTAGGTCGCAAAACATGTATATGAATATAGTTATGACATGTATATGGATATAGTTATGAAATGTGAGTTGATATAAACATTCGCCGTCGAACGTTCAATTGAAAAACACATTCAAAAGCAAATTCAAATAATTGTTTGAATCAGCCTTTTTGAGTATGTAATATATGCGATATTGTTATTGTTCCATTGCTTACTACGTAATGTTCAATTTAACTTGACAAAGTGTTTTGTGTTAATTAAATTTGTTAAAGGACTTTGTTCTTTATACATATCTATCATCTCTCTTGAACAGACCCAATCAAACCAAGCCAAGAAGGATCTCCCCTGTTCCAGATTATTGAACAAGTTCATAACCTTTGTTGTATCAACACATCACCAATATAAGACGGACTAACCGATCGTATTCCGCGTAAAACTCCCCTCAGCGGTTACTTCCCTTGATCAGTACAGAAACGTTAAAAGTGTAACCGCTGTGAGGAGTTTGTTCCTCCATTCAAAAATAGTGGCTTTATTTAGAATAAAGTAGGGACTGCTGATAGTTTAATGTGCACAATAACATTATGGTCTTCTAAAACTGTTAGTGCATTTTTACCCCTTACCCCATCTCAGGAAAAGAAGACAAAACACTAACTAACCGATACTATACTAAAATGGAATTAAAAAGGAGAAAAAATACCTATGATTTACGTATCCCAAAAACTATTATTTGACAATTTTGTACCCGGAAGTCTCAGCTATCAAACATAATATATTACACCGCAAATGTCAGCTGTGACATTGATTAGACTGAAAACGTAAATTTACGGAACTGATCGGAAAACTTCGAACAATCGGATCGAAGTTACATGAACACAGGTACCCTCTCATTTTTTAACACATAGGTACCCTCAAAACACGATATATGCTTTTATTTGCGTTAATCGCTAAAATAAGTAATATTTACATAAAAGTAAGAAATATTACATACATAATTAACGATTCACTCAAATAAAAACATATGTCGTGCTTTGAAGGTACCTATGTGTTAAAAAATGAGAGGGTACCTGTGATATAAAAATTCAAATGAAGAGAGGTAGCCAGTGCCGCTGCAAAACCGAAAGTAGGGTGTTTTTATGAATTTTTCATTTATTTTTGACAATATACTGCCATTTGTTCGAAGATGATATGTATAATTATGAACATATTAAATATGTATGATGCATAAATAATCAAGCTATAGGTTCATTTCAGCCCGAAAAATATGTCGAGGTAATGGGCGTGGCAAGACATGTCGATTTTTTGTAGCTTATTGTGAAGTTGCAGTACATGAAAATCGGGCACATGACAAATCAGCACATAAATAAAACATTCTAGTGTTCCGTGGTATACATATTTTCTAAGTGTCATACCTCCTTTCCTTATTACAATGAAATTTTACTGGATTGTTATCCACCGTTGGTTTGTTTTTAGCAGAGAATGACCTGTGCATGTTCAAAGAGGGTACCGTTTCAGCAGATTTCGCAAAGAGGGTACCGATATGGATATGCACCGTGATGAAGCGACAATTAAAACTAAACTTAATAAGTTAGCTATATAAATGAACAACCATATTTATTAGTATTATATATATACGATGTTTTCATATCTACGAGCTATATAGAGGATATTCAAGTTTTTCTTTATAAATACAGGATGTGTTTTCATTGATTGGTAAGAAAATAAATATTTCACGAGTGGCTGTAGCCAAGACTTAAATATGATAATTTTCATACCACAAGACATTACAATTTGAAAGACTTCTTAAATTTAGTGTATTGTCTGAATTGAGAAGAAAGTAGTCCGGCTAGACACCATTGAAAATACAGAATTTTATATTTAACTGCAGTGAAAAATAAATGTTTACAGTGAAAATACGGAAAATGAAAATACGCACTTTATTTCATTATTAATATTTCTCAATACTAGTACATGTATTTCATTTATAAGTGTATAAAAACGATGTTTTCATATCTACGAGTAGACACTTTGTACACTTTCTTTGCTACTATTTGTTATTTTATATATGTATTTATTCATTCATTACCTTGGTAGTAGTTTCGGAGTTTTCATATTTCCGATACATATCGCTTATGGTTTCAAGTCGTAATCCGTTTAATCGTACAATTACAGTTAATTACAGATAATTATATGCATGTGAGCTTAGCAAATTCATCTAGACGAATAAGGCAGTCATTTTACAGAAACCAAGAGGTTGTTATAACATCAAATATCATTTTGATGCACCAAAAAGTAAAAAAAAGAAAAACAAAGCTTTTTGTGTTTCTTTTTCAATTCAATATCATTTAAAAAATGTGGTTTTGAATCATCAATTTTATTCCATATTACTTTTCAGGATTCCGTTCAAACACAGTGTATAGGCTTGGTTTTTAATTGCAAATATTACAGCTTATAGTAACTTATTTCGAAGACAATACGAATAAACGCTCAAATTTATGTTAATTTTGAGAAAAGATATTGTCATCCTTTGCCATTTTGGAAATGTTTTTCAATCTGTATGATAAATTCATTAATTTGGATTTAAATACTTGTGTTTAAAATGAACACTCGCATTCTTATGCTTAGACCCATATTTACGGTCATCAATTTTAACCAGTAAACCAACAATTATACGTAACTGGACATTGAGTTGTATTGACCTAAATTTTTTTTTATATACTTTTTTTTAAACAGTTTTTGCCGAAAAACATTTTAGTTGAAATAGTGTATTAGTAATTTTTGAGAAATAGGGTTTAATCTTTTAAAAAAAAAACATAATTTCATTTTTTAAACAAAAATTTTTTTATTGATTTTTGATAAACGCAGTTTCACGTACAAAATATATCTGGAAAAGTTGTGAATCCATCGGAAAGCATTTAAATCAACCCAAAAATACCTTAAAACAATTTTAGACCACGTTTTGACCGAATCTGTTCATGAAAGGATAATGTAAAAAGTTTCGGCTTAAATTAAGAGGGAATTAAACCTTCGAAACTTACCATGAATTGCCACATTTGACTAAAGTGTAGTGTATGATATAAAATAAACGTTATCCGTACCAAATCTTTGAAGTAAAAACAACAGAATTATCAAAACTAAAAATTAAAACATAATTCATTTCAGCTAATGCAAGTCTAAAAAAAATCTTAACAGAATCTATGGGGTTGTATGATCACTGATCTGTATTTTTTTAACTTAGTCTACCTTGCTACCTTCATGCATATTTAACACATAAAATAGTTATAAAATTGTGAATTGTGAAAGTCAGTATGAACTGAAATAATGTTTGTTTGCGTGCATTTATAAATTGTTTCAAGATATCCAGATTTAGGCTAATTTAATTTCAATACCAATATTACCATGAAAATATTAAATCTATTAGAATATATACTTAGGTTTTCATTTTTGTTTTTAAGTGAAATTTAGTTGCTTAAAAAGTCAAATTCGGCAGGCAGGAAATGTTGGACAATTATCTATAAATTTTATTATCTATCAATTTTAAAATTCTGGAAAAGAAGAAACCCATCAGATGTAAAATAACAAAAACAAATGATTTAAAATAGCTTTTAATCGGAGGTTTCTTCTTCGGATTAATGGAGTTTGCAGTATACTATTTAATAAATCTAACTTTTCTTGTTTTTTTTTTTTTTTTTTTGTTTTTTTGTTTTTTGTTTATATAAACCAAAACCGCCATTACCCCTTTTTCTGCCCAGCATGCGGAAAAGCAATTAACCCATTAGCTTGATTGTTTGTATAAATAGGACTATATATTGAAGATTTGCCAAATAATGTAATGGTCCTGAACATGCCTCAAGCTTGAACCTGAAACATTTTCAATGCTGTATGCATTGGGTCTGACCTAAGGCGATGATTTTTTTACAAAACACTCATACGATGGTTTACTTTTTAAAAGTTTACAAGTATTTGTAACATTGGCGGTCTATTTTTGTGTTTATCGCTCTGTGCAAACTATTATACCTTTTAAGATTGGGCTCATAAACAATAATTTAATTATCACTGGGCATTTCGTGAACTTCTTTACATGAAATTAACAGCATTTTTTGAACACTAACTGGAACATTTTAGAATTCAATTTCTGTTTTATCATACAGTAGAGACAAGGCAATGAAAGGTTTTTTATGTCATGAAAATTAGGGTCGGTTGGGTTCAAGTCTAATTTATACCCTCCAGGTTTGGCAGAATGTAAGGGCCTTTTGGGAAAAACATTAACACATACATTTTAGCCTTATTCTGAAAAAAAAAACCAAAGAATAAAAGCCGTGTGTCATTAACAATATGAACAAACTATTTTAATGTGTAATCAATAAGATTGTCGTTATATTTTGATTACTGCCTCAGAAAATGTATACCTCTACATTGATCGTTATATACTATTATAAAAACACTTTTCCATTGATAAATATTTTTTTTAAAATAATCAGTAAGAAGACAATATACCTATTTATCAAAAGAACATTATTGAAAAGCCGGAACTTATTTTACATAGTCAAATATAAAATGGAGATCATCTTTTCAATCTACATTTTCCAAACCGTGAAACACGAGACGTGCATACCGTGACGATGATCTGTAATGTGAGGCTTTACACATTATTAGCAATTTGATATTGTGACAATTTCCCTTAAAATAATAAGGAACATTACAAATTAAATGCAGCAATCTCTAAATTAAATCAACAATCACAATTTGGCAAAGAACTCAGACTCAGTGAAGGTACACACTTTGAAGGTTATAAGTCATGGTGAAGCAATGTTTGGCGTATACAATATATTGCACTTTTTACTTTTTTTCATGTCAAATGACTAACACTCGACTGTTAAGTTTAGTGATATATAACCTTTCATTAAATAGGAGCTAGGGTTCTAAACAAAACATTCATTAGCATTTATTTCTTCATGCGGTTTTGTAGTCTTATTCAATATGTCTCCTTGAAAACGACCAATCTCTGATGGGATGTGTTAACCATTTCTACCTAAAGTCTTTATGGAATATCAAAAGCTGTAAGTGAGTAGTGAAAAACCAATTGCTCAGGCTTTTTTGAAATCGGAAACAAACCAATACGTTTAAGAGGTTAGCTTTGATCACGAGACAAGCAAATTCTCAAGTAACTAAAAATACTTTTATGTTTACTGTTAGAACATCATAATCGTACTCTGCATACGTTATTTCAGTGATTTATTATATATACGGGCAAATTATACTTATTTCATACTTTTTTAAAGTTAGAAAAATGAAAGTAAAACAAAACCTTATTTTTATGCTTTTCAGTGGATTACTGATTTATTCCGTGAATATTATATTTGATATTTCACAGTGAAAATTAACAAAATATAGTTTCACACTTTTCAATGTCAAAGCCAGGTCTATATAAATTTGCAGTAAGTAGCGGAAATACGCTCGGATGGTGCGACTTTTTCTTCGGCTAGAATTGTTTTTTTTTTTATTCAAACAAGCGATCATTCATATTTTTTAATAAGATGAATAGCATCATCGCCAATTAACGTTGATTGTCAAACTTATTTTTTCAGCCCAAGACTTCTTTTATTTTATTGGTTAAATTCGATTAAAAGAGGCTGACAGCGGGGAAAAACATATTTTTTTTAATTTTAAAGTTTATGTTAAGGGTATTTCGTTTTAACTTGTTTTAAGCATAAAATAAAAAGAACATTTGTTTGTTTGTTGTGTTGTACTTGCTACGCAACTCGTGTGAGAATACTGTCTTTAAAGCCCCACTCGATAAAATAAAATTTCATCTTACACACCAACAAACAAATATCCTCTATAAAAACAACACTCCTTTATAATGCAAACCTATTTTTGGGTGCCTACTTCTTAGGAAAAGGCCACTCCCAATATATTCCATGAATTCAAATTAAACTAATGCACCACTTTAGGTCATGTCTTCTTTAAATGCATTTGACCCTTGTTTTTTTCTGATATAAATAAGAAAAGTCTCGGCAGATGATAACGATACTCAGAAAAAAAAATACGTGTAAAAGAATAATATTAGACGCTTTATAACACTGAATAAAATATGTTAATGAAAATATAAATTTTGATACTGAATTTGTTGTATTCCTAGGAAAGGATTCGCATCAAATAATTTTTAACGGGGATTTACTGGCCAACTGAAACACGGTATGTAAGTTTGGTATAATAATGTTAAGCAAAAAATTTTTACTTTTTTTATAAGTGGGATATATGAAATCAAGACAGTTAGATACTGACATAAATTTATGTCAAATTAAGAAGCAGTGTTTTGCAAGAAATGTTTAAAACATTAAAATATCTAAAAACATGACGGAATGTTGTAATATGGCCCGCAAAGCAAAATAAGAATTACTTACAAATACAGGGCGCGGGAACATGCTTAAACGTTTTGTTATAAGTTTTGAAACTGAAAAAAAATGGAATCGTGGTATGGTTATTTCCTGATAACAAGCATAGATCCAAAAGCCATTTTAGGCTTAAGATATATACACTGTAATAATAAAGTCCTTACAAACACTATCTATTGTCAAATGTTACCTATAAATAGTCCTTTTTGAATATATGGAAAACTTCAGCACTTAGCACTTCATGACTAGTATTATTGACTCATGTTTGTCCAAAGAAAGGGAAAATATCTATTATTCACTAACTTTTCTTTGTATAATTTCAGTGAAATACAGAAACATTTCATTGGAATAAAGATTCATATTGGCATTTCAGAGTCAGCAAACTTTATATATATCATACATCAGTCGGAGTAAATTCGCAGTAGTTCATCTTTCAGACGAAAAGTGCACATTACTAAATATATTTCACACTTTAAGAAATTGTTTTTATTTGATAAATACGAAATAAGGTGTTTAAGATTTTTGCATGTGACATGTCACGCTTACTAAGCAAAACTGTACTCTTTACATTGCAAACTCTAGTTACTTTCTTATTGTTGTTATTTATGAAAACACATGTGCTAATATATGACAAACCTTGTACAAATATCGCTGAGGATTATATTCGTGTAATATGCAGTACTGATAAATACAAACAAAACACAAGTAGGAACGTGCATATTATGAAATCAGACATCAGTTCGGAGTCTGAGGCTGTGAAAAGACAATTAATTTCAGTCGCCAGTGAGATGACGTTAGAGAGAAACATGGTCCTTTTTACTGTGGTCAACGATGCGTATATGCCGTTTGTGAATAGTTGGTTGTGTAATACCAAAACCATGAATATTCATAAATCTGTTTTGATTGCAACCACTGATGCACTGACAAGGGAAACGCTAAAAACACGATGGCCTGAGATTAACGTAATATCTTTGGATATGGGGACCCTCAGCGGGAACCAAACGTTCGGCACAATTGGGTATATGAAACTTATCATCAAACGCGCAGAAATGGTTCTTGTATTACTCTTGGCAAATATAGATGTGTTCATATTTGAAGTAGATTGTGTTTGGCTAAGCAACGCTGTTTCATCTATATCATTCAAAGAACATCATGACATTATTGTTAACCCTGTTTCCGGTTCAAATTCAGAGACATTTGCAGGTGGATTCATTTTGCTACGAAGTACATGTAGAACAAAAATAGTCTGGCATAAAGTGACAGATGTAATGATGGTTCTGGGTGAGCGGGTAAAGTCCTTGCAAGATTTTGGTACATTTGAAGAGGAAAATGAACAAGAAGTTCTTGCAAGATTACTCAGGGACGGGTAAGTAGCAAATGCAGCCCGAAGACTTTACATGAAGTTTCTCTTAAAACTTATTTAATTTTCCTTTCAAAATCTCAATATGGTTTTTTAATCAATAATCATTTTATATGCTATGTAGGTAATAAATGTGCGGGTAAAATATTGAAATACATTTCTAACAAAACACTTTTCAAAACTGTTCTACATAAATATTGTAAATATCTTATTCAAACTGGTCACTCTCTGCAAGGGATTTCAATTTAATTTCTAAAGTTTCTAATTATATTTAATATGCCTGATTCTATTGTGAAATCATGCGCATGTGTGTATGTAAAGCTATTGTAAATTAAATTGAAGTATTGTAAAAATGTGTTCCTAAAAATTAACAAACGAAAAAAGTTACATTGTTGGCAAATATATATTGCAAGATATGAATATAACCGTTTCACTGTTTTATTTTATAATCACAGCCCCTTAATACATAAACTGCTTCCTTTTCTGTAATTTTCTATCATAATAAAATCATTATTTTATTATTACGTATCATGCAAACTGTATCCATTTGCTTCTATATTTCTATCAAAATTGAACCACTATTGCCAACATGATGAAAGAAATCCCTGCTTTGCTTATGCTTATTAATATTGACTGTTTCAGTAATATTGCTCGTTAATATGAGTGGAAATATATATTTTTTAAAACGTGAATATTTACGCATAATAAAAATGGTATATTACAAGGATTATGTTATTCAGTATACCTTTGTAAACAACTTTTTCAGGTACGGAAACGTAACTATCAAAATGTTACCACTGGAAATGTATGCTGACGGAAAATGGTACAATTTGAGCGAAGAAGACCGCTCAAAAACACGACCTGTTATTATAAACAACAACTGGATTGTTGGTAAGATTTCTTCTTTTAACACAAGCAAGATGATCGTATGTCTGGGTTATGCTATAATTACAAACGAATTTTCTTACATGTAAGCTTTGCAGCGCTAATACTCAAATTCATTAGTTGATTTTGCATTATCGCCCTTTAGTCTGCCTAGCGGCAACTTTTTCAAACAAATACAACCAATGCAGACAGTATTTTGCTGTCAAGGGTCTGCGGTTAAAACTTTGTATGACATTTCAAATCCAGATTACATCTTTCTTTGTTTTTAGATAACTAAACATGTTAATTATGACCAAAAAGGCTGTAAAGACCTTCTTATTTCATGCGAGAATTCATCTAAGCAAAATGTTGTTCCAGAAAAACCGATTTTTTAACGTCAAATGTCAACTGAACCAGAAATATTTTAATGTGTTATTTCTACCATTTCTGCCATTTCCATGTTTAGTACAAAATATAACAAATAAGAATCAAGATAGACGTTCAATAAGAATTTTGAAATGGGAGCAAGACAATAATTTCAGTTGAAGATATCTTTTTTAAATTTTTAATTAGTACTAGTATTACGCTATTTTAAATGTGTATTTAAGAACCTTGAATAAAAACTGAAGATGACTATCTATTTTTTTTTTATCTATTTGTTTCAATAATAATTCTCTTAATTAACGAAAGGTTTGTAATTGTTATTGAACGAGATGGTGTACAATGTACAAATCTAAATAAAGTATCTGTCCTTACTGTTTAATCATACAACGTTTAAAAAAAATTGGCTGCACTATTTTTGTTTTTCTTATTTGCCTTTGTAAAAATTTACTAACTTTTCCAAATTAGAACCTTCTACCTTAATGTAATGAATATTTTGAATTATAGGTAACAAAGCAAAGATGAAGAGAGCCAAAGAATGGAAGCATTGGTTCCTTCACGATGATTATCAAACATGTGACATGGAACGTGTCCATAGTGTGGTTCACTAGCACACACGTATTGGCATGGTCTTTTTCTAGAACAGAATATAGTGTTCGACACTTCGACCATGAACTTCTTTAAAAAGCAACATTAGAGGCTGATATATTTTAACACGTCTAAGAATATGATTACAGAAACATTTTAAACGAAATAAAAAAATAGAGGTCGCCGAGCTAATTTTCGAGTTTGAAATTGAACTTTGGCTTATTTCCAGGTCAGATAATTCACAAATAAGGTTTTTGTTACTTCATTTCATGTAGCCCTGCAAAATTTCAAGAATTAATGAAGAGCAATTTGTTTATTTTTCTTCTTTACCTGTACTTATTCATATATATTTTTATACCTATTTTTTTTTACAGAATTTTCAGTCTTTAATCAAACTGAAAGAAATGGAACAGAACTGTTTAATGGCATTGCATTATATATTATATTAAGATAAAGGTTTAAAAAAATTAAATTAATGTTTGACAAGCTTTTATGTTACTTATCGAAACATTTTCAAATTCAAGGGCAGATAACTAAAAAGGGAACTTGAAACCGCTAAATTTTCAACTGCTTCATTAAAATGTTCCTGTGATACTCTAAGATCATTCAAAGTTTAAATAAAATCTTTCATACGGTATTTATTATGCTTTAATGTCTATATATTACTTTAGCATACGCTTTAAAAAAATTAAATGATTAGGCAGAGGATTATTCCGCTAAATGTCGCACAATTGCCGCATATCTCTGCAAATTAGCCTCCTTATAAATAATAAAAATGCAATGGCATATTTTTAAAATTTGTCCTTCAATAAAAGGGCGGACAACACTTTGTCCCTTCCTTGTAAGAGAAGGGAAATCCTGTGATGCGTGTATGTGATCGCACGGTCACTTTTCTTACAACATGTCCTCGACGCATTTATGTGGTCGTATGGTCGAAATAAAATAAAATATAAAATAAATCTCAAATAAAATGACGTTTCCTAAGGTGTTTTGGTACGGAACAGTCTGGTGCAAAATCTTAATGTTCTTAAAAAAACTGTTGAAATCGTATTAAGGAGTTTTTAAGGGCAATTACGACGTGTTACTACTGGTTAATAATTTTATGAGTCTAATAAGAATCTTTTCACTTTTAATAGATTTTATGCCCACATAAAATAATTTATGTCATTGTTCTGTCCCTATTCTCATTACTGTACAGAATATTACGGGTCAGGTTTTAGCCATTACGGGTCAGGTTTTAGCCAGGTACGTCTTAGCCAATCGATATCAAGACTTAAATAACGTGATGTTAATTAACCAATGATTACATTAGATCTATCACAAAGAAATAATTTTGGCGAGGAATGATTCTCGCCTTTCTGTTTACTAAAATTTATCTATTTTTGAAGTCATAAGCTTTATTTAAAGTGAACTAATTACGTATTACTATGAACAGTTATCTTATTAATCTGCTGGAAGCGAATTTTAGGGACGGTGTCCCCGGTTTCATATTCAATTTCGTGACGAAAATGGCAATTCATTTCACGGCAACACGGGCAGGATATCGTAACAGGATACAATTTATCAAATGAACATTTCTACATTCGTTATTAAATTTCAGCTCATTTGAGACTCGGGAATTTAGACAGAACGATTGTAATCCACGATATGGATTTAATCTTCACAGACATATTTTTGTAGAAATGCAACTTTTTTGGGATAACTGGACCAACGGTACACGCTTTGAAAGTTTGAGACATCATCAGTCAGGAAACAGTTGTGCCGGCCTTTGGAACTAATGACATTTACAAATCAGAATTTATCCACAAAACGTTGCTCGTCATATTACAGATTTCGTAGATACCATTCTATTTACGAGTCCTGAAAGTTACCATTGTTCAACAGTTCAAGTTTTGTACAAATGCCAAAACAAACATAAACGATCATACTTATGGCGAATAAATGGTTCATGGTTGACATGTCTAAACAACATTTACATGTACCTGTTTACACCAGCTGGATGCCACCTGTTTACTCTGATCAGCTACGTCTCATCAATGAGATAAGAACAGCAGCTTGGTCGCCGCCCCGAAGCATTTCATTTGTCAAACAAAAGATAAGTATTTTGTTTACTATGTCTTTAAGTTATATTGTACTAAAGTCAGTATTTTACTGCATTGTATGCCTGCCCTGTTATACAAACTATGAACAGATGAAGTCTAGGTTTGTTGCTTTGTCTTAACAAATTAATATAATAAGCTTTGGTTATGACTCGAAGTAGATCTACTTAATGAATTTATCAGTGAGTAAATTTCTTTATATTTATAATATATAAGGTTATGCATTGCCGGGTTTGTTGTTGGTCATCAATTATTCTCCTAATGCTAATGTACAAGAATGCAGTATTAATCCGGCATAATTTTTCCTGGACACATAATTGAAGTTCTATATTAGTCATGTTAGTTATCACTTATTTCCAATTCATTTACAGTTCACACAAACTTCTAATTAGAGTAGATAATAGTACATGTTGATTTTCTGCTAGTCTACTATACATTTGTACACACATCATCATAGCAGTATTATTTAGCAACATGTTAAGTAACAGTCCAGATTGGAGCGATTTAGCCTTATTTCTTTTTAATTTTACATTTTTTTTGTTGACTCCAACTAAATACAGTTAGTGTGATTTAGTTTATAATTTCCATACATTCATGTTTCACTGTTTTAGTTTTTCAGTCATTGAATTTAAGATTCAAAATTACTGTTCTGAATTCTAATTTTGAATTTATTCTACTATACACTTAATCAAATTTTCTTAAAATTTACACTGACCTGAACTAATTTTCACTGGCCTTGGACCAGTGTTAAATTCTATGACTGGTTTTACAACAGTTTAAACACGATTACAACACAAGGTTAGTTTACAGTCCGTGTTAGTTGCATTTATACATATTCTAGTATACATGGCTTAATTATTAATATATAGTTTTATGTCTGCGTGACCGTGACTTAGTTAACATTTAGTACACATTTTCAACACAATATAGTTGACGATCCATGTGAGTGTGATTTTGTTTACAATTATACGCATCGTATGATAAATGACTTGGTTTATAATCTATGTCTGCTCGATAAAGTTTACAGTTCACACATAGTTTTATAATACATGTACATGTAAGTATGATTTTGTTTACAATTCGCACACATCCCATGATACATGGCTCCGGTTATAGACCATGTCTTAGTGATTTAGTTTACCGATGATACACATGGTTTAGTTTACACGCATATTTTCTACACATGATTTAGTTTACACTCCTGGTGAGTGTGATTGAGTTTAGAGTTCTCGCATATCCAATTATACATTGCTTAAGTTTCTAGACAATGTCTGCGTGATTTAGTTTACAGTTCACGCCTATTTTCTACACATGGTTTAGTTTACAGTCCATGTGAGTGTGATTTACTTTACAGTTCACACTTATCATATTATACATGGCTTAGTTTATAGTCCATGTCTGCGTGATTTCGTTTACAGTTCACACCTATTTCCACATGGCTTAGTTTACAGTCCATGTGAGTGTGCTTTAGTTTACAGTTCACACTTATCATATTATACATGGCTTAGTTTATAGTCCATGTCTGCGTGATTTAGTTTACAGTTCACGCCTATTTACACATGGTTTAGTTTACAGTCCATGTGAGTGTGATTCAGTTTATAGTTCACACATATCCTATTGTACATGGTTTAGTTTAAAGCCCATGTCTGCGTGATTTAATTTACAGTTCACACTTATTTTTTCACACATGGTTTAGTTTACAGTCAGTGCGAGTGTGATTTAGTTTATAGTTCACACATAATTATCCTATTATACATGGTTTAGTCTATGATCATGTCTGCTTGATATAGTTTTCAGTTCTCGCTTATTTTTTCACACATAGTTGAGTTTACATTCCGTGTGAGTTAGTTTACAGGTTCTATTATACATGGTTTAGTCTATAGTCCATGTTTGCATGATTATGCTTATGAATCACGCACAATGTAGTCAGAATTAATTTAACAATCAATTACATTTCATACATTTAGTCTACCTTAATGACAAAATAATTCATATTTTTCAGATGAAACGGCCACAAATTCTCCTTACACCTGTTATTCAGGTCCTCAACAAGGAAAAGCCAAACACCAAGAATGTCCAGTAAATTTACCCCCCAGTTTGGTTATTTCGATACAAATATATACATGCCATGTTTGTTATTATGTAACATTTGTCATGTTTGTTATTATGTAACATTTGTCATTTATGGCATTTAATAAATGCCCTATTTTATTCAACCTAAGTGTTGTGTTTTATCTCATACCAAACAAGTTCGTCTTGCCAGTTATATTTGCTTGACCTGGACAATACATAAAATGCCTGATTAAAACTTTGATTCTCCTAAATAGGAGAAATAAAAAGAATTTGTTACAATTTGTTACTTCTATTAACAACTAAATAGGAATTTTTACTCATAATTGGGAGAAATAAACCTAATAACAACTTTGATAAAAAGTTTTAAAAGCCTAATTTGTAGATATACAATTAATAATTTAAACTCTTATTATAAATAACTAGGTGTTGAAAAATAAAATCGTAATTAGGAGAAACGTTTTTTTACAAATAAGAATTTTATTTCTCCTTAATAGTGTTTAAAACTTCTAATTAATATGCAAAGTCCATATTAGTTTTTAGACATTAAAACGTCACACCAACACAGTAACGCGATTTTCCAGAACACCTTTGCTGCCCCTCTGTGCACAAACGGGAACTTGTGTAGACCTGCCGACGTACCATAAGCCAGCTCGTGATAGCTTCCTCACATAAAATATTCCCTAATGATTTTAACCCACAGCAGAGAGGCGCAAGCAGACGGACACTAGTCTACTTTTACATTTGAAATATATTTAAAACATGATTATTACATGTACCTTCCATGTAGCGTAGTTGCAGAATGGTTTTAACATTTTATTTGCAAACAAAAACTACACTCAAATGAATTTGGAGAGATAACATGTTGCTCAGGGTCGCCATTGAAATGGTACAATATATACCCAAATACAAATTCATATGTGGGAACCAAAATGATATTTCAATTAACTGGTTAATCCAAAAGTTATTGTGTGGAAACTTTCCATTGACGAAACAATTTGCAATGAAATATAGCGCAAAACACCCTAAGACAAAAATGAAAAAACGGAAATAAATTTGTTTGAACATAATTATTATATTAACATTCTCAAAGTAAATTCAATTGAAGAAGCCTTTCAAAGGTTTATTCCAATAATCTTGATTTCATAAATAATTTATCTGGAAAGGCCAATAATTCAAGTGTATGAATCTATATATCTAGATGCAAAAATTTTGTTTGGATTTAAAAAAAAGAATACTTCCAAAATGCTTGTATGAAATAAAAGTGGCAATAAATTGCCGTAAGGTAGAACGCGACACTTTGCGAACTTTCGAGTACAGCCTTGAAAATTGGCATAAAGAAAGTTGACCATATTTCCGATTAGATTCCATGGATTTTATTCCAATAGTTTCAGCCAATTTTTGTACACACGACGTCAAAGTTGACCATCAAAGTCATTGCCAATCGGAAAAAAACCCTACATAAAATAGCAAAATAATATTTTGCTCTGGAACATATTAATCTGTTTACGTACATTATTCATGTGTTAAATAATAGGGACAATATATGTTACTACTTTTTTCGGGAATCAACCATAAAATAATGGAACCAATATAATTTCACTGTTGATAAATTTTATAAAAATATTTCATAAGATATATAGAGGATATTCAAGTTTTTTCTATAAATACATGATTTATTTTCATCGAGTGGTATGAAAATGAATATTTCATGAGTGGCGGTAGCCACGAGTGAAATATGGTAATTTTCATGCCACAAGATGAAAATAAATCGTGAATTTATATAAAAAACTTGAATTTTCTGTTTATTATATACATTTCTCTCTTTTTTGACATTAAAATTTGAAAGACTTTCCCTTAAATTTTGTGTAGTGGCAGAATTTAAAAGAAAGTAGTCCGGCAAGACACCAGTGAAAATACGGAAAATATGTTTCACTGCAGTGAAAAATAAATTTTTACAGTGAAAATACGAAAAATGAAAATATGCATTTTATTTCATCAATATTTCTCAATATTTCATTTATAAGTATATAATAAATATTTATACCCTTTAAATATTATTCACGTCGTTTCAATGAAATAAACGTTTAAGCACAGTTTTTGTTAAAAAAATTCATGAAGAGGAAAAGAAACATAGGAGAAGAAAGAGAAAAATATTGAAGAGAAACTTTATTATTTTGAAAATTAAAAAAAAAAAAGTTTGTCAAGTTCATATCTTTTTTATCACCACATTGTTTAGATTTAATTTTAAACCAGTAATTTTACGCGCACAAATCACTTTCATTAACATTTGTTACTCATATTAAGAAATCAAAGCATTAATTTTATATGTACAAATTGATTAAGCAACTGTAATATTGATATAACTGTCTTTTTGCCATATGTTCCGATGTAAATAGTGATTCATAATGTTTACTCTTATTTCAATTTCAAATACAAAAGATACGTCCATTTTGAACTTTATTCCACAAATCACTTATATCGTTATGTTTGATTTGTTTGATATGAAAATTAGCAATTGAATCAATGTTAATCGATGATAATAAAAAATCTGTTATGTCCAATTTGTTCTTCATCAACCTTTGCTTCATGCACTTAACGAGTTTACATCATGACACAATCATTGACGGCAATAATAGCACGGTTTGATATCTGCTGACGTTTTATCCTGGCCAATCTTAGCCGGAAGTACCTCATAGGCTCGAAATAATTTTCATCTAACCACCCTTCCGAGCAATGCATTTTTTCGGTAACGGAATGCTTCACACCTCCGACAACAACATTCCTGGTCATTACCATCTGATTACTTGTAGCACGAATTTTATAAAACTCATTTTTGCAGCCGCTCCAGTCTTTGAGCACAAACAAACCTTTCATCAATAGGTCAGATGGTTTTAATTTGTCACATGTCGACACCAGCATATCAACTTCGTCATCGCTCAAACGACGATAATTTTTGTAATCCTTTAACCTCCTTATTGCAATCGTGTCTAACTCGTCATCGTCATCATCATTTATCAAATAGAGAACACAGCTGAAGTAGTACATGAGCCGAGCTCTTGGGTCATCTGGCACGGTTGTTGAAGATCCTGTGTTTTCAATCTGTACTCGAGTCCTACCAAAAGCTGCTGCCATCTCGGTGATAATTTGATTATTTGATACGTTTAAACCAAAGTCGAACAACTAACTGATGAGTTTATACAATTTTTTATGTTTATCTTTCAAAGCAGTATTTATATATAGACGTAAGTCTAATAAATAATTACCGTAATTATTCACATTAATACCTTAAGTACACCTTGTAATAGAGACGTTTTCTATTAGCAAATGTGACTAATACTTTCATTAAAGTAATTTATAAAATGATATCTGAATTAAAGGTAAAATGACAAAATGTTTAATTTGAATTATTATAACATTTTCTTCATTTTGTCAGTACTCTTTCAAGTTTTCAGTACTATTTGTGTTACAATCGTGTTTAACTGGTAACATTTTATGATAATAAAAGAAGATACTGGCCTAAACAATGAAATATTGCCGATTTAGTGATTTACTCTCTCAGTTGCTTGAGCTGTATTCTAAAGATTTGTAACATAATCCTTATATTCATCTGTGTTTGCCATTCAAATCAAAACAAAGACAGTACCAGCAATTTGTTTGTTTCTCTGTCCGTTTATAAGGTAGCACTAAGGTAACACTATCAAGCCGGTGCTACGGATGGGCGTGAGGGATGTTGCACTTATTCATTATCCCTCATGAACAGACTCAATCAAAACGAGACTGCAATTTTCATGTAATTTTGTTGTGATTCATGCTTCCGAGGGATCACATTGATTCCAGATTTTAATGAATTTTTGGTCATATTCGGTGGTCGGTTTCCTGGATAACTAACCAGTTTATTATTAATGTCTCCTCAAGTGACCGAGTACTAATGGTGGGATTCAAAGCAAATACATGCAAAGTTTACCAATAACCAAATTGTATTTTAACGTTATTACTAAACATTAATCTCCAGTAAAAACAGACAATTTGTAACAATCATCTAATGACTATCATATAACGGTTATTATATATAGTTAAAATCCGCCTTTACAAAATATAATTTCTGAAAATTGGAATAAAACCAGAGTGTTATGTGATGTACCTGTTTGTGAAGAAAAATATTTAGTTTTAAAACATTCGAAAAGACCAAAACCACATTTTGTTGCTGACAAGCAATAGAAAAAAGTTCGGAGATTGGAATAATTGTGTTTTATATGGTTAATAGTAAAACAACACAAAATATATCTCAAAATACAGCCGACTACTTTCTCAAATGAGTTTGCATCAGATTTTGTTTTAGTATAACACTGATCATGAATTTCTTTTTAATACATTATTATGTAGAAAAGAAGTAAATAAGACGATATAAAAGCTCAAATAGTTTATTACATGTATATTTATCATACTATGATACTGACTTATTAAATTCTTAGTAAAGAAGTAAAATATGTTATACTTCCTTCTAGCAAACGTGATATGTAAACTAAGATAATAGAAACACGTGCAGGTAGATGTTCAGTTCAAAATTCACTTTGATAATGAAGTCATGTATAGTGTCTTACATTTGAATTTATTTAGGAAAGTGTTCATAAACGAATAAAATCTTTATATAAACCCTATACAATCTGTTTTGTATGGCAATTTGTTTCTGTTACTTCTAGACAGAAAATAAATAATAAGCAAATGAGTGTTAATCAAAGGTCAGAAATCAGCATTATTTCTTTATATGATATAAAACTTTTTCACGCGTGTGTTTGATTTAAGTTTTATTCGTCACATAAGAACATATATACATACATGACATTTTCAATTAATACAAAAATAGGATTAGACTGGAAGCAACCTAATGCTGATTGAAGTCTTTTCCAGTAGTATTTAGCACAAGATAAAGCGAGTAACGCGTAAGCTTGATTTTGCATACCCTCTTTGCACTTTACTGAATAGGTACATGTACTATGAAACAAGACTTTCCGAAATATATCACATAAAATACCTGTCCAGAATTTATTGGCTGAATATAGACATAGACAGAATAAAGGGACAGACCGATTCTTGTATATTATTTAGAAACATTTAGTATCCGATGATTCGTCTCAAATTTGAGTGAAAATAATAAAGTAAAAGAAAACATTTACGTTGTGAAAATATTATATCTTCATCGTTATAAACGAGTACATTGTACATGTTTTACCTTGAAGTTTGTATCATGACATGAAGATGATAATTTATAATACATATTTTTTTTTTGTATTTGACATTGACATTTTATCTTTGTTATAATAAGATACCTAGTTATTTGATAAACAAATACATACCTAGAAAGGAAGAAAATAAGAAATGGCGATATGCTTCCTGTTATTTAAATACTGTATTTAAACTAAAATGATACTAAGGTGCAAAATGATAGGAGCAACTGCAGTATGACAAAAGTTTTGTAAAATTTTGGCTTTAAAATTGGCTGTCAATGACGGGAGTTATGAGAAGATTCTCTATTCAAAATAGGTCATATATGGGACTATAGAAGACATAAAACACAAAGGAGGCAGATATTATCTTAAGCAACATATATCATTTACGGTGTATGAGTGTATAAAGAACACCACTTAAAAGAGACAAAAAGCGAGACCAAGCTATCTTTTTAGCCATTTTCTAAAGATACCTTCAAATAATAATACGGTGTATATATCGTTAACACTTTGTTATTGAAAAAAGAAAAAAAAAGAGAAAAAGTGTCAGTCAATGACCATTCATTAAACAACACCATGTGTATTGTATGTTCAAATATGACTAAATTTCAGATTTACTTAAGTTATTTCTTGCATGTTAATCAGTTTCAGTTTTTATTAAACCAAGGCATATAATATACAAGTGGTTATATAACAAACAAACGAACAGAAATATAACAGTCAAAAATCACTGATATCACAATAAAAGAATACATTTAGGACTAGGTAAATAAACAAAAAAGGAGAACATATTGTTCATTTCAACTACTGAATTCAATACAACATGTGGGAACGGAGAATGAGAAGTATTAATTATCTAAATTTTAACATAATGTTTTTTACAAAATAAAGATAATTTTAGTAGAATCTTTTTATCACAACTTTTCATTAATCTGTCAAGTTTAAAAATATTGGGATGAATATAAAACCTGGGAAGAAGAGATTTATGTCTTATGTCATTATTAAAGTACGAACATTCAAATAAGTAGTAAAATTCATCACCAATAGCTTGATACGGACATAAGGAACAGAGCTTATTATTATGATCAATTGCCAAATGTCTGCCTTTTTCAATTGGTAATAGGTGATTCATTGTTCTAAATTTACATAAATATTTGCCTATATCAAATGGAAGTACATCTAGATACTTTTCAAAACAATGAGTATTTTATATGCACGATACACTAAGCACTTAGAAGATGTATCAATAATACTATGCCAATCTTGTAAAAATTGATCATGTAGTCTAAGCTTCACAATATATTTTAAGTGATTAATATTATCTATCTTCTGTAATTGAAAATATTCTGACATACCAAGATTCTTTCACAAAATTTATCCAGTTGGAATTAGCAATATTCCTAGAGGACATGGACAACATTGTTTTCTACAGAAGTTTACATAGAGGATATTGTTTGTTTGTGTGTAAGATGAAATTATATTTCATCGAGTGAGCTTAAAAAACAGTATTCTTACGAGTGGGGTGG